>NW_015645059.1:28791-47532 GCF_001515625.1 Sinocyclocheilus rhinocerous
ATATACCCAAGCGACATAAGACTGCTTTTGTGCTCCAGGATCACATATACAGTATTAAAGTATTCAGTGTATATATATATATATATACTGTAGATATATATACTGTATAGGTTATATATATATACATACTTTACTATATTATTATTATTATTTTAATTAAAAAAAGAATCCTAAAGGGCATCTCTTTTCAATCACTTTTTTTTTTAAGTAGGGGAATGATTTTGAAAATTCGACCCTGTTACCATGATTTTGTAAATAACTAATTAATACTAATTATTATAATAATTAATAAACCATGACCTTGAAAGGCTGGTAATGGCTAAATTAACTGTAAAACTGAACTCTTGTTACTCTTTGATAGCACTAAAACATGCCAAAACATGTACTGCAAGGTTTCAGTTTAGCTTGACTTGGCAAAATGTAATATATTAACACCAAAAATACTTTTTTTTTTGTCCAATAAAACATTTAAACTCTTAATTCGCTTTAAAACCCACCTTTTCACAATAGAAAAAGCACCCATTTGAAATGACCCAGAAGGTATTGCAATGTGTCTGTGTAGGATGAGACCCATTTATCTAGCATCTGACATTCAGACTGCATCTTTCTGGAAAGATACACATTGTGTTGCTCCCCGGTGAGAGCTATTCTCGGTGTGTGCTATTAACAGTATGCTCATCTGTGTCACCCACTTCCCCCGATATCTTCCCTCTCTCCTCCATCCTCTAACCCCGCGCAGCCTTCATCCCCATGCCTCTAACTCAGACACTCACACCTCCTCATAGACTAAACTGCGTAGTCAGTGATGACACCTGATAAAATCCTTTCCAGTCTGAAACTAGGCTCGATATGGCTCTCAAATGACAGATTTGAGAATTGCTTTTGAGCACTAATAAATATGTGTAACCTTTCATGCGAATTTAAAAGGATTCAACCTCATTTTACGCAATAATGAGCGAGCAAAGTCATTGGAAAACAACACAGAACCTTTAAAGCTGGAGTGAGAGGGAAGCAATCTGTGAAAAAGGAATGATGCTATGCAATTCTCCATCTTGCAGTAATCTTGACTGGCCACTGAGGGGCCACAGTGACCAAGAATGAGTCATCAGCACAGGAAAAAAAAGGCATCCAATCAAATCGCAGTAGGCTGGTAATAGATGGTATTTACATGCTTGCATGCATACATCCTATCTTGGTGTATACATTTTTATTTATTTTTCTTTAAAACAGAAAATGATAATTTCACAACAGGCCGTCTCAAGCAAACCCTTACATTAACCTTCCGACATCTACAAAACTGTATCAAAAGTGCACCATAGTGTTATACATCTTTTCTGGTTCTATCCTCTTTTTTTGGCTATATCAGTAATATTATTATAATTCTCATAATATTTATACAAATATCACTCTGTACAAGATAGAAATACATAACCCGCAATGCCCCGCACCCGGAGCGTTTAGACCCTCCCCGCCATTATAATAAACACACCCGCTTTCCCCATGCACAAGTCTTCAGCCTTCTGAGAGCCACAGGAATCAAAAGGTTGCAGCATGAAAGTTGAATGCAAATCCCGCTCGTATCATACAGTCTGTTACATTAAACACATTCTCTCCACGGTAAAGGACTGAACACGAGTGATGAAATGCTCCCACAACGTAAAAACAACTGACAAACAACGTTCAAAAGGCCTTGCGACTGCATCGCGTCCAACGTTACTGCTGCGTGGAGACCGGCGAGGGTGGGCTTGGACGGGTGGGGTGGGGTGTGTGTGAGGCGCCGCTGCAGTAAGAACCTGCGCAGGTGGGATGCAGCAGGGTTCAGCGTACAGGCACGCCTGCTGCACAGGTGTCTGTAAGGGGACGCCACTCTGGCCTCTCTCAGTCTCTGGACTGGTAAAACAGGATGTACCCGGACTCAGAGTTCTTGGAAATTTCCGAGGTTAATCCGTAGAACTCCTCAATCGCCTGGGCATCAATTTTCTACAGGAGGAAAAAAACACTTTTTTTAAACAAATGCAGAAAGACCATTCTGTAATCAATTACTTTTCCATGACATTTGTAGAGAAGTATAACTAGAAAAATATAAATTCACTATAAAAACACTATATGATTTGATTTACTTTTTATTTATTTTTCTTGTTTTAAAATTATTTTATAAAAATTGCACTCCAATCTTATAAAGTAAATATAGATTTTTCGAGTTATGCTTAGCTCTAAATTAATCGAAGCAATCTATATTTACTAAAACTCAATATAATTTGATTTACTTTTTAACAATTTTATTGTTAATTATTTTTTTAACTATATATATAGTTTTTAAATTAATAAATAAATAATTAACAATACAATTATGTAAAAAGTAGATTGTTTTAAAAAGATTTAATTTTTTTTTTAATATATATATATATATATATATATATATTAATTAAAGATTATATCTATATATAGATATTACACACACACACATATATATATATATATATTTTTTTTTTGTTCAGTTTTTTTTATTATATTTTATTATTATCCCCCATGACTGTGGGAACCCTGAGTCTTGCAAATTAATAACTTTAAAAAGTAGTTACTTATAAAAAGTAAATAACTAATACTTATATATGACGGATGACAGCTTACCTCTACGATGTCATCATCAAACAGTAGCCAGAAATCATGACTCTTTACAATTGCGATGTAGTGTCCTCGGTTTGGACCGCTATAAAAGCACACACACATACATACACAAAGCAAGGAAGCAAATCAGTACAGTTCTCCTTTTTTTTTTTTTTGCAAGGACAGATTTCAAAAAGCTTGCATGAAGAGATTCTGTTCACACAAGCAAGTATTGTGAAATCAGACAATGGAGGAGGAAGAAAAACACATTTATAAAGGTTTGAAAGTCCATTCTGGCTTCCTGGATTTCACTAAAACTTGTATCGACTCACCTGCCACAATGCACCACCACAGCGACCAGGTCATAAAGCCTCTCGGGATTGGTGGCATCGCCAGAGGTGTTAAAGAGGCGGAGCTCCAGAGGGAAGACCACGCGGTAGCTTAGCTTAGTGTAGCGCTGCAGCTGCTCCATGTATTTAAATCTCTTCAAGTGCAAGGCGAGGATCATGGGAAGTTTCTTAACCCGCATTCTAGAGTCAAACACATTCATGTATTAAGTATATGCAGTAAATATATGTTCAGAAAACCAGGAGGCAGCTGGCAGAAATGAATGCTCACCGTTTGTGTGCCTCTTGTTTACTTCTGCATTCCTCACAGTAATATTTATACTCACTGCACAAGGTCTCTGTATTACTGAAACCTCTATAAGGGGCCAGAAAGAAAAATAATTGTTTATTAAAACGGACACATATTCATGTTTAAATTGGGTTTAAGTGTGAGTGTGCTTTCAGACCTGAGACAGTGTGTGATTGAAGTGTTCTGCTCCACGTCCACTGACAAATCCAAGAAATCCTCATCTTTACTGCTTATCTGTGAGAGAGCAAAGTCCAAAGACACACCTCAGATAAAAGCACAGCCAATCACAGTCAGAAGAACTATCAGGATACCGTCTTATTGGACTGAAGGGTTTCCAGTTAAGTTACGTGAGGTGCTATTACCGTCTCGCAGGTGAGGCATCGCGTCTCATTGGTCAACGTGCCCTGGAAGATCTCATGAACCCAGGTGGAGGAGGGTGGGGTGCTGTTATTGTTCTGTGAATCAAGTGTGCCATTAGCCAATTTGCCATTCTGCTTGTCTTGCTTGCGCTCTTCTTGTAGCAGGTCTGCTATAGTGTTCAGCAGGTAGTTGAGGAACTCGTGTGCATCTTGTTGCATGTAGTTATCAAACAGTTCTGTGGGAGGACAGGGAGAAAGAATGTTATCACAAGGAATACATGAATGTTGAATGTGTCAACAACTAAGTAGTAGATGGTTTTGCGATGATATTTCAATTACAGTGCTGCATTTGAAAAATATTACGTTTTTGTGGTAACACTTTACAAAAAAGGTTCCATTTGTTAACATGCACTAACAATGAAAAAATACTTTTATTTATTAATCTCAGTTCATGTTAATTTCAACATTTACTAACACATAAGCTGTATCTGTTTATTTTCTTGGTAACACTTTACAATAAGGTCACAATTGTTAATGCACTAACAATGGCCAACACATTTGTTACAATATGTATTAGTCTTTGTTAACATTAGTTCATAAAAAACAACTTTTAGTTCATGTTAGCTCAAGTCCATTAAACAATATTTACACAGATGCAACTTTTTATTTTATTAACGTATTAGTAAATTAACATTAACTTCAACTATGATTAATACATGCTTTAGAAGTAGTTTTCATTGTTAGTTAGTTTAAGGTTAATAAATGCTTGAACAATCGCTCCAATGTATTGAATTCTACATTGTTAAATAATTTTATTTAATGCGCTAACTCACGGGACTGTACTATAAAGTATTAGCAGTTTTGTACATGAAAAAACTTATAGTTAACTAATTTGTAGCTAACGTCTCATCATTCATGGTTTGCTTTATGCAAATTAATTAATTATTTGTTAGATACTATGCATAAATTATATAGATTTAGTAAATGTGATGCAGCTGTTGTACCAGTACAACAACAACAAAAATTTGTTAATTGTTTATTAGTTATTTTGTTTCCTTCAATGCACTGTAAGAACAACTTCATGGGCTTGCACCTCTTCCATTTTCTGACCTAGAACTAGCATCTAATTCACAGTGAAACTGAGAATTCAATTGAATTTGAATACAATCCCTTCCTGCTTGTGTTCCTTACCATTCTCTTTACGTAATCTCGTAATGAACTTCTTCGGGGGTATCACGCCAACTTTCCTCTTCTGGTTGGCTATACTGTGGAACAGGTCGGCCAGGCAGGTGAGCAGGTTCTCTTTGCGGCGCGGCTGGCTCCTGTACGCAAGGATCTTCTCCCGGAACGGCCGGCAGAAGTACAGAGCCTGGAGCACGGAGTTACAGTAGCAGGTGTTTCCAAACTGTGGAACGAAACAGACAGAACACACACACTGATTCCAGAGCATAACAATAAACACGCTGGTTGGAGGAGACAATGTGAGACAACAGGGAATGTCTTTGCTTACGTTGACCAATCCGAAGTAATGCTCATTGACAGGGAACTGCTCCGAGCCGATCTCTTTCTCCAAAGCGGAGGCATTGGCGCCCTGCAACAGAACAGGTGAACAGCTGTTCAGGCACTTACAGCTGCATACAATTGGATAAGAGAGTGTCTTAAATGACTACGTTAACCACAGTTTCTACCACATACAGTTACTGTTACTACAGTAAAACTATGGTAAGTTGGTATTATTAACCACCACATTTTTCAATAAATAAGATGACTAAGTAATTCTTACATTTTTAGAAGAAGATACAATTTTAATCAATTGTGGTTTTGCAGTATTAACTATAATTCTAGAAACTTACGACACTGCGGCAGAAACTATGGTAAAGACGTCTGATACACATCCAAGACACATTTGATAAGATTACAACAATCACTGATCAACTGATTGAAAATTAGTGTTTTAAAAATGCAATATCACAAAAAAACACGTAAATGTGAACCTAAAAACAACTACATTAGCACCCATTAGCATTTCACTGCCGTCACTTTTAAATTTAAAAACGCCAAATACAATGGGAAAAAATTTACTTAACAATCAAAATGCGAATAAAGCAGATAATATATGGAGGAACACACTGGGTACGGAGATGCAGAGAGGGGATGGGACCGTGAAATCACGATGTGACCGCACTGGCAACAGCTTAGCACTGAAGCACAGGTACACTGAACGCATTTTACATCAGCATGATGCTCACGTTTGCCATACCTAGCTGAATGCTTGTACTCATTTATTACACATAAATAGCAATCGGAGATTATTTAGATGTCACTGTCTCGCGCTTATTAAGCACATCTCGCGATCATAACCCGAGCTGAATGACACTTCAGCTCAGCAGTTAGCAGATCTCTGCTTTGCTGCCTTCAGCAAATCCTATAAGCAAGGACGGGCGAATTTAAAAGCCTAACGTTGTGTTGTGACGACAATACGGTCGTGTCGTATATCTACCAACTAACAGTAATTATTTAGGCCCAAGGCAAAATTCATAGCAAGCACACAGACGGATAAAGACAGCTCGCAACTGCAGCAGAGGAAAACTGGCAACCCAAGGAGTCCGATTGACTGAACTAATGCAGCAAGCGACCCTTTACAATATCACGCGAGTACTGACGTCCAATGACCCGTGATTGAAGTGATATTTACTCACCATGGTACAAAAAGAGGCAAATTTGGAAACTGTCATTAGGATTTCCATTCGCCCAGCGCCATCTTCCACCCAATCACCGCGCGGAGGCGAAGAGGAGTCCCAGTGAGGACAGACTGCGTCCCTGCCAGAGCGAGATCCGCGGGGTCTTAGCGCCCACCGACAACCGTCTGCTGATGGATTACGTTCAGATCATTTAATATAGCCACACACAAGGGAGAAATTACATATAAATTATACAATAAAATATATATATTTTTAAATATATAAAACTACGTCGTAATGCATGTCAGTATTTTGAATAAAATAATACTGTAGTACAAATAATTAGTAAACTAGTTTGAGAGCGTATTCAGTTGAGTAGAGGGCATGTGGAATACTTTTCAGAATTGGATTTAATCAATTAAATTTGTAATAAAAACAAATTACGTAAGGCTTTTGATGTACTTAACCCCGTTAAAGCTATTTTTAAAAGTATTTAAAAGTAATTTAAAGAGCTTGTGGACTGATGTGATTTTAAATGTCAATTTATAGCAAAACTATTTAATTTAATACATTTTGTGTTTTAAAATAAATATATATTATATGATATTAATTATAATATACAGATATTTATATTATAATATATTTTATATTATCTAATCAAGGTTATTTTCATTTAGATTAAACAAATTAGAATGAAGGTTAAAGGTTAATCTTCTTATTTAAAAATAAATAAATACATTTACACGATTCTTTGAAACTATAACAATCCATGCAATGCTCTCGCAGATAGGTTTAAATGAGTACAAAAATAAAAAATAAAATAAAAGTTCCCTGTTTTTGTAAGACGATGACATCACTGCCCATGGACCAACAGCTCCGATACTTTTACTCAGGCAAATGAGTAGTCCTCCTATTCGTGCTTTGAAGGAAGCACCGCAGGACCCTGTCATTCTCTTTCCGCCGTACCCGCCATCTTGTGAGCAACCGGGGGTAAGATGTGCTCCAGACATTATGTATTAAATCGTTAATTACACCGCTTTCGTTGAGCAGAAGTGCCACACAAAGCGCCCAAAAATATCTTACCTGGCATGGCATCGAAATTAAGTCCGCATGAGCGTCGCTGGATGCCGCAAAGAGTAAAATGCAGTGTCCAGCTGGAGTGTGTCCGTTCCATGTGGGCCATGCGTTTACAGGATACGCGAGAGTCATGAATATGAAAAGGACGTGTAGAAATATTACCGATTTCTCTGTATTTCCGTACGATGTGTTACAAACACATAAATATTTAAGACAGTTGCAGGATGTCACTTAAGTTCGGTCCCTTATTCAACGGTGTCAATGTATTTCTTGGCAATGAACTAATGGTTGCTGGAGCTAAAACGGTCTTTTGTCAAAAAGACGTCTTAATGTGTTTAAGTCATAAGTGTCTATAATTATTTGTTCATTATTGGAATAATTGCGTTGTTGTATCTATATGAGTGATGTACATTTTACTTGCTGTCTTTTTGTTGAATTATATTATAAAGTTAGTAATGACTAAAGTCTCTAACCTAAGTATGGTATTTAATATACCGTGGCTGGATATCAAATAGTTAAATGAAGTGCTTGAGAACCAATTTTTCTAGAAATTTGTCTTAATTGTATGTCTTTTGCACCCAGTAATCAGGCATCATGACGAACACCAGAGGCAAGAGGAGGGGGACCAGGTATATGTTTGCCAGGCCCTTCCGCAAGCATGGTGAGTTCATTTATATCACAATATTCATTTTGTACTGTGCTTTAGCTCAAACATATTGTTATAGAAATTTTTAGATCTGACACTGCTTTTCATTCTAACAGGCCCAATCCCTCTGTCCACTTACATGCGCATCTACAAGAAGGGTGATATTGTAGACATCAAGGTAAGATTTATTAAATGAAAGAATTGCTACAGTATACTGTTTTTTTTGTTAAGTGTAATTTATTAAAATACATTTTTATCCAGGGCACAGGAACCATTCAGAAGGGCATGCCTCATAAATGCTACCATGGCAAAACAGGACGCATTTATAATGTTACACAGCATGCTGTAGGCATCATTGTCAACAAGCAAGTCAAGTAAGTACCACACTGAACATGACATGATCTACACTTTGAAAAAAATAATTTTAAATGTCATAATGCAACTCAGACTAGCTAGTGATAACTGGAGGTTAAGTTAGTCAAACAAGTACTGAAACCACTTGGTTAGTGTTTAGCTACAAAGTTAAGTTCTGAATTCATATCTAGGAAAAATGCCTAATGTAAACTTTTATTGATGCATTGTTTTTATTTTTAAAGAACAATGTTTTTTTTATTTAGGACTTAAGTATTTAACCTACCAGTTAGAAGAAGTGTTCTAACAGTTTTAACATTTTTACATATACATTATCAATATAACTGAAGGCTTTTAATGTGTAATGCCCCAGATTCACTTTGCCATAAGGGCCATCCAGTGTCCTAAGTGGTCATTAATGTGGGCGAGAGCAGTCATCCTTATGCACCCTGGACAGGCACATTAATGCCTTTGCCAGATTGTCAATATGGAAACATGCCACTCATGGATAAATCTTGTAAATGTACAACGCTTGTTGTCATTTAAGTGACGAATTATTGTTTTACTTTTAGGGGCAAGATCCTGGCTAAGAGAATTAATGTGCGTATTGAGCATGTTAAGCACTCAAAGAGCAGAGACAGCTTCCTGAAGCGCGTTCAGGAGAACGAGAAGCAGAAATTGGAGGCCAAGCAGAACGGCACCTGGGTTGAGCTGAAACGCCAGGTATTAGATAATTTAGTGTTTATTGGTTACTGTCTTGGATGTTAAATGTACTAATGTACATGTTGACAGGCATGTATTTCATTGTACTCCCTGATGTAAATTCATGTTGAGATATGCCAAACTGTTATTTGAAGTAAAACTAAAACACAGGCCATTATGATATTTAATTTGTGTGATTGGTTATAACAGATCTGGCTTATGTTCTTTCATTGTGGTGTTGTCTTATCTTGTTTTCAGCCTGCTGCTCCACGGCCAGCACACTTTGTCAGCACCAAGAACAACGAGCCTCAGCTCCTGGAGCCCATCCCTTACGAGTTCATGGCATAAATCTGCTGACCAAAATAAAGATCTTTGTACCGTATACTGTTAGTTTGGAACTCTTTCTTTAACCATCGTTCAAGTGTGCTTCTGTTGTGTGAATGAATATGAGCTGTGTGTGGAGTATTGCTGTTGATGTTGTAAATTGACAGTGATGTGCCGTAAGAGTACTATAGGAAACATGTCAAACAATTCTGTTACTTTAGTCCTCCATTTACTTTTGTGATAAAGCTATTATAGAACTAGGTGCATATGTTTTTCATACAGGACCGTATTTTTAGTTAATAATTTTCAGCTCGGTAGAGAATGTAAGCGTTGTTCAAACATTTTATTTATATTTGAAGCTCACAGTGTTGCATGTTTGATTGAAAAATCTAGAAAAACCTAGTTTTGTTGCAAAGTAATTTCAACGTGTCCCGTAGATGGTACTTTTTCTTTTTCCCTCCAGAAAGACTTCTGTTTAAAAACGTGGTTAGCCACAGCCTGTTCTGTTCAAGGATATTCCATTATTAGAAAGGTCTTTTTACTTTGCCTAGCTTTCCAATTTCTCTTGCTTTTAAGCAGAATAAGATGCTTGCCAAGGATTTGTACTGCATGTGGTTCATGTCAAACATCGAGTGATCAAATATTTGACTGAAAGTTCCCAGCTTTCTCTTTAACAGACCAAAGAAATATGTAGTTTTATAAAGCTGTCTTGTGTATTACAGCAAACTCCCAACATAATACAATTTTGGCCTTTCTCTGAACTGGCTTTAAGTTGCTCTTTCATATAGCCCAAAATAAGTACAGAAAAAAATTGTGGCTGTAATGAAAATGTCTCACAGCTAAATAGTTCTGTACCTTCATAAAGTATTGTAGGTGGCCTTATGTTGAATTGCTCAATTTAGTAGAACAGTCTGTTACAAAGAACGACTGATTAAAGGAAGGTTACATTTTTTTCCATTCTTTTCATAACCAGCTCCAGAGTTTGCTGTTGTTCACAGGTCTACAACTGCTCTTACCTGTAGGTGCAGTTATAAAAAGGAGGTGAAAGTAATCATGTCAATACAACTAAACGTTTGGATTCAAAAATTAGTAAAAATGTACCTTCATAGTGATTCTGATCTCTCAAGGTTATTCACGGCATTTAATTCAAGTTAACGTTACTACAAAGAAAATATCTATTTAGAAGATTTCACTTGCAGAACAGTGGAATAAGAAAACACTTTCTGAAGGAACTCTACACTATTTTAAATTACTAGGTCGCAAAATACTCTGAAAAGATTGTTGTGCTTAATTGAATGGTATTTAACATGAGCTGTCACTAGAAGGCAGCATTAGCCGTTGTCCTGACAGAATAATCACATTTCCGTTCAACTAAAAATATCCTCCAGTTAGTGTGCTAAAACACATAACTGAATATATTTTAATTGCATATCTTATCTAATATCTATTAGACTCGAGAAAAGCATTGATTCCATTTGTAGCACAGATCATGACAGTATATTAAAAATTAATGAGTTTTGTTTGCATTAAAATGATCAGACAGATCAATATGGAATTTTGTGTGAGCCTACTATTTGCGAAAGTTTACATTTCAGACAAATCTCAGTCACTGTGTTCTTGACGGTGAATTTTTGTTGAGGAAAACATGATGATTATGGAAGTATCCCTACACTATATAACCACGTTATGATATATGTTCATGCATATTGTTAATACTGACATTACAATGAAGTGATAAAATAAATTGCTGCATGCATGACACAGCCTTGCATCTTGGGAAAAAAAGTCTGGAAAAAAAAAAGAGAAATATAATCTAGTAATGCTGGGCTCAAAAATCTCAATAAAAACGTTCCATCACATTTATTTTCAAATTAGGCTGTATCAACTTTATCGCACTTATAAATATAACAAAAGCAGTCAAATGTCTTTTAATGATAAAAAGATTTCATATAATTTAACTTACAATCTGAAAAGTGTAAGTGGAAAAAGTGGAAATCAGGCATAAAATAATGTCTTCAGAATAATTTATATACATGTGAAAATAAATGAGAATTGAACAAGTAGCTGTAACCTGGTTTAAAAAAAAAAAGATAGGAATTATATAATTGTGGCAGGTTTTCTGGTGATTAAGGCATAATACAAGACCTTTTCACCTTATGGTTGTTGAAAGAATAGACTGCTATAAAATCATATTTTGTAAGAAAGTGTGCTAGAACAAAAACAGCCACGTTTGGAATCATCTCCCCAAAAAGAGTAGGAAACAAATATTGGATTTCATTCAGCAAATATGATGAAGGGCAGTGACAAATTAAGACTAAATAACAAAACACGCTCACTCGTAAATACCCAAATTTGCTGATACAGTTCTGGTTTGTGGAGCATGTACAGTTGAATAGCTACTTTTCTGGGCCTTTTGTGTGTGTGATGTTCTTTGTGTGATTTGGTGTGTAAGAGAGGACCACCTCTCTCTATCTTGACTTGTGCTGTGTAATCAGAGTGGCTGAATGCCTGACTGCATATCTGACAAATGTTATCTCATCCCACCTCAGTACTTCACCCAATATTTGCTTCAATTAGGGTCAGTTCCTGAGATACGCAGCAGCTGTGTGGGTGCGTATGAGAAACAGCCTTAATTCCACGATGTTCTCACATGCACGTCCTTCACTGCATTTTAATTTCACGATATGCACGCAGCACTTCTGCATTATAGTTGAACAGCTTGATTTAGATTTAGCTGTATGGGGTAGAATCTGACCTTATTCCTTTTTAGGCATGATCTATTCATTCTGTCCTCAGAGGACTCACAGGTCTGGGAATTAGCCACAGTATTAGGATGGCACGCTGAGAGGTCATAGCATGACTGTGAGAATGTGTGAGGATGAATAGATAACCTCATTGTGTGCCGTGCCTATCCGCTGGCCCTGTTCCCTATGCTATCGTACTGCTGTTAGATATTTGTAAGGATTGGGATGAAGGTGATGAGGGCTCGCAGAGGTCATAATCAATAGTATCAATCAACAAGTGACATGCTGCCCTGGTATTGATCACTACAAAGATGTCGAAAGTGCGAGAATGGCAGAATAATTTTCATTAGTAATGAATTAACACTGACTATATGCCACTAAGACAGGAACTTCACATCAAACTTAGCTTGTTAATGTGCATAACTTTAAGGCCCCTTTGATGAGGGGAGTCCATGTCTTTACACTGTTAATTCAGACAGAATAATATATAACATATCAAAGACAGGACAACATTACCACAATCTTTTATTTAAATTATGGAATTGAATCCAAACTTCTGTAATGAAACTTCAGATGAGGTCGATAGGTTCTAAATCAATATGATATAATGACTTCATTGTTCATTTGGCACAGCTGATTGGTTTCTTTTCGCATCATCCAATCAGCTTGCTGCTCAACATTCAAATACTCGGCTAGTGCTTGCTTTAGCAGTTGGAGTGTGCTTCAGAAGCCCTCCACCTTCCCCAGCTCCACTTGTCTATCTGCTACAGGGTGATTTTTATGTATGTTATATAAGGGGATTATTTCATATATGTATTCACAGTATTTCTTACATACTCACAGCAGCATGTCTGTTGATGTATTGGCAGTATAGCAAGTCTCAGTAACTCTGATTAATGCTTTTGAAACGTTTTTTTCTAAAGTTTCTGTCTTTCATATGTATTTTTGAATATAGTCAGATTCATTCTAGTCCATTGGTTTGTTTGAACGGTCCTCTCTCTCATATGTAATGTTGGAAAGTCCGATTCAACTGGTTCTTTCGAATGGTCCTCACTCTCATATGCACTGAGGAATAGTCCAATTCTTTCTAGTGAATTGGTTGGTTCAGATGGATCATATAAATAAACAGTGATTCATCGATTCGAGTCTAGTATAAAACTTTACTTGTAAATTATGGTGTTTTGTTGTTTATAGTTTCATACCCTACTGTTCATTCATCAATTGTTTCCTCACTGTTTTTGTGCCAGAAAATACTGCTCTAATCAAATTATAAATTATATAATTGATCATTGTTTTTTTTGTTTGTTTTTTTTTTAAATATTAAGTACCTTCAATCAATGTACTTATCTACGTTTTTCTAGCTACTGGCAGAGCTTGACAAGCTACATTTTCAAAGTAGCTTCCGCAACATTGCTGCAAGGCTCTGACTCATAGATTGAATTAAACAAAGTAAACAGAGGAGAGGCAAAGAGGAAAAAGGGATGGAGCAGAGTGGGCAGAGGCAAGTCCTGAGGTCCTTAATCATACCTGTTTGACACTCAGAGATTTAGACTATCAAGCAGCGTGGCAGCCATATCGACTGCCCATGTTACACATTAACTTTCCTCTCTCAGCCAGGGAGACAAGCAAACATGGCATACAGAGATAGTACAACTAGACATCATGTTGTCTTCTCCCACCACAGTCTCTGACTCTTTTTGAAATCCCCTAAAGGTTGTGAAATCAACAAGACATGCTAGATTGAAGGCATGACTCTCCAATCACCATCCACACACCGTTTTGGCTGTGAGCTGGTGTTTGTTGTTTTGCTTGCTGGCTTATCAGGACAGATCATGGCCAGCGAGATATTGAGGCGGCTTTATTGATCAGTCCCAAACACGGGAGGGTTGGGGGACACTGCAAGACCAGATGATGTGAATGAAGATGCATGACGGCGATCGTGGGGCAGGAATGTCCCCTGAACTTGATGTCAGATGGAAAATGTCTGAATTACTTTGATAGAGGGTCCACTTGAATTTCTAAGCTGTTTACTGTGGACTGTTTAGATTTTGGTTATTTACGGTTGTTTACCCTTGAATAATTTAAATGTGAGGACCCTGTGAATAATTATTACACAAAAGTTCTGGATCAGATAATTCCAAGCTGGAGAAAGAGAAAAACAATACCCCTTTGCCTCAGAATAAAGTGCAGCAAGCAGGAAATGAGAAATAGTTTACTGTATGCAACACTAGTTTTGAAATAAAACACGATCACCTTGGGACACATAGGAGCAATCTTGACTGTAGTAAATCATACATATCAGCGGGCTGTTCTTGGAGGCTGATAAACCACAATTAGGGCAGTAATTTCCACGTGTGTGTGTGATGGATGGAGCCAGGCAGTCTTTTAAACACCCTAGACAGACACATTCATACACAGACTTGAATGGAGCCACTTGACGGTTTAATATCCACATAAATCTCTGTCAGACAATTCCAAAGACCTTCAGTCCCAATCACAAGTCTGTGAAGGTGAGCAGTTACTTAGTGTTTATCAGGTGTTATACCAGGTGTGAATCACCATGGAAAATAAACAGTGATGCTGGTTCATTTAGTAAAAATAACAAGATGGAAATAGGAGAAATAGGCTATATTCTGACAAATTCACATATATCCATTTTAGAATCAATGAAAAAATAGAAAATTTATGAAAATAAAACACATATATTGAAACCATATCAAAGTAAAAAAAAAAAGGAAGTAATACGAACTAGCCTATAAAAAAGTTAATTAGGCCTATATTTTTTATTATTTATTTATTATTTAGATGTGTTTTCTATACACCCCCGACATTTTATTTTTTTTATGTATTCTTGTTTATTTCATTTCAAATTAATGTTTTTTAATGATAGGAATAATAAAAACATAATCATTGAGGGCCTGACACGACGTCATGCGTCTGTGACGTATACAGGTAGCTCTATTCAAATCAGGAACAAGCCATGCCGACTTGTGAGTCAAAAGCATTGAATAATTCGTAGTGTATCTTTCATTATTAATAATAATAATACATGATAAAATAATATGCAAGCTAATAGGACACATGATAATTTCACGCCTTTGCTTTCGTCGCTAAAATTACAACTTGGTAGTTCTCAATGTACTCAGTTGGTATGTTCCACTCACAATAAAACGAAGCTCAATCGAATTCCGGTGTTGTGGGCCGAGCAGCGACCTGACACCGTCTGATGGTAGCTGTTAATAATCGGCTAGCATGGGTGAAAGACTTGAACATCCGAATAAACATTTAATTTGTTCTTTCGCTGACTGTAAAGCGACGTTTTCAAAGCTGTGGAAGTTGGAAGCGCATTACTCCAGACACACGGGACTGGTGAGTGACAGCAATCAATAACTTAATCTTGTCTGGGTTTTAGATACTCAAGTAATGTTCATATTAGTACTAAGTTTTTTTTTAAAAAAATAATTCACCAGAAGCCCTTTGCTTGTGGAGACTGCGAGAAGAGCTTTTGCACCCGTTACCAGCTCACCCGACATCAACTGAGCCACAGCGGGGAGAAACCCTACCTGTGAGTACACACACACACACACACACACACACACACACACACATATATATATTTGTTTGTTTACTTTAAACTTGCATATGACACACATGAGTTGTTTTTACTCATTTATCTATATAGTTTATTTACTTATTTTCCTGCATTTTGCAGGTGTTTTGTGTGGAGTTTATTACTTTTTTCTAAGTTTAAGTTCTGTGGTGTGGATTTCGAGTCATGCCAGTGACACTTTTGCACCCATTCACTAAAAAGATTCGTTCAGTGGCCATTTCTGCTGGTTTCATTGTTGGCATTATGATACATAAAAGGCTGTCTAGCTAGTCAGCTCACTAGTTTTTTTTTATTTTTTTATACGTAGTTGCATATTACCCTTACTATGCCACTTTTAAAAAAAATTTTTTTTTTTATGCACATTTCTGCTGATCGACTGATTGAAACTGGTAAAGGTGCTCAGTCAGCGGGTGTTCAGATGCATTTTCCACACCTGGCAGCTTGAGGAACCATGCTGCTCATGTTCACCACCAAACAGAGAACTATTATGTGGTGAGTCACTTGAGAGAGAGATTTATTTATTTTTTTTAGTAGTTTTATTCATCCATTCAGTTGTTTAAATGTCTTGCCAATATTTTGTAGTGCAACCATCAAGGCTGTGGAAAGGAGTTCTGTAAGAAAAAGCAACTTAAGTTTCACATCTGTGAGCACACAAATGAGTTGCCCTTTGAGTAAGTGTTACTTAAGCTCTTATGTGCTTCGTTTGGTGGCTTTTATATTATGAGTGGTTACTCATGCTTTATTCTAATAGATGTGACTTTGAGGGATGCAATGACAAATTTGCTTCCTCTAAAGCTCTAAAACGACATTGGAAGATGCATGAAGGTAATGTGTACATCAGGCAGAAACCTAAATTTCACATCTCCAAACAATCCAGTTTAGGGTTTTTTTTTTTTTTTTTTTTTTTAAGATTCATAACTTTTCCCTCCTAAATTTTAGGTTACCCATGTGACGAGGAGTACTGTAACTTCAAAGGAAAAACTTGGTCCGAGTATCAGAAGCACAAAAAGACCGCACACAGAGGTATGTGCTCGGTCACTTTAATAATTAATTTGAATGCAAGTTGTGAAGTTCCTGTGCTTAATCATTTTGTTTACAGTAACCCTGCCATGTGATCAATGCAAGAAGATGTTCCACAATGCCTGGTTTTTGCTGAAGCACAAACAATCTGTTCATTCTGGGGAGCGGCGCATGTTTAAATGCATTGGAGAAGGCTGTGAAAAGAGCTACACCACAAACTTCAACCTCCAGAACCATATTCTGGTCTTCCATGAAGGGAAGCATGACTTCGCCTGCCCTTTTGCAGGCTGTGGTAAAGCCTTTGCTATGGAGGTCAGCGCGTGTGTTTTTTTTTGTTTTTTTTTTAAGTTCATAAAGACTCCCTCTGTTATGTTTATATTTTAATTAAATAAAGTGAAGTCCTTTTTCAAACAGGAAAGTCTGAAAAGGCATTTTGTGGTCCATAAGCCTCAGAAGACAAAACTACAGGTACACTTATGTGATTATGTTCAATATGTGTTTCTCAATACATGATATATATTGGAGATGCTCCTCTAAATTATCTCTTACAGAAGCCAAAAGTCAAGCAGCGTAAGTGCAAGAAGACTCCATCCAAAACAAAATTGTCAGATGCTGCTAAACTGTCTAAGCATCTGCAAAATGTGTCCTTGAATAAGACCACATCAAATAAGCCATTGCCTTAACTTTTTCTTTGTGGAACAATCCCCTTTGTCCCATAGTTTCCAAGTTTTGTTCAGTTGTTGTTGTTTTTTTTGACCTAACATTTTCAGTTTAGATCACTTTTCAAAATAAATGGTCACTTCTGCAAGTCTTGTTTTGTGGTGAATAAAGTACATGATGGTGGAAAAGGAAACGTCCGTTCGTGTTAACTTTCAATGTCCTCTCATATTAAGCATGCACTCTGAGCAAAACAATAAATTAGTTCTAGACAACACCTGAACTTTGACATCAAAGGCAGTTGTCAGAAGTCTCTGAAGCACTCTATATACAGTTTACTCTTCAGTTACAAAAAGTTCCCTGAAAGTTTGAGTTAAAATTGTTCACTGCAAGAGTGACTAAAAACAAAAAACCTATGAAAGTAGATTAGTGAGTTTCACTGTTTCTGCTTCCCACAAATGAAAAGGCATTTGTTCACAAGTGGCTAAATGGGACTACAGAGGTTGTCAGGGATATTAATCGTCATTATGTGCGACAGAACTTCTCTACCCACTAGTCTGCTGCAACAGTCTTTTTGTGTTTTCAAGACAAGTAAAAGCTTTAAAAATTCACAAGGTGGTATTACCCGTGTATTTTATGCTGTAGAATAAAACGTGAAAATACCCTGAGCTTGTGTGAACCACAGACCTTATTTCAGGCGTTTGACACATCCACTGATTTCAGGACAATGTAACTGGAAGTGCTAAAATATTAACTCTAACTCAACAATGCATCATCCCTGCAGAACTCAATTTCATGCTTTTAAACTCTTAAATATATTGAAGTGATACTTCTAGAATAAAATTTGAGCACTATGTATTTCATAAAGATGTGTACACTGATACATTTTTAAAGGGGTCATATGATGTAATTTCTATTTTTCCTTTTCTTTAGTGTGTTATGTAGCTATTTGTGCATGTATAAGATCTGCAGAGTTACAATATGGGATTACATCTCTGCCGCAATTCTGAGTGCGAAAGATGTTTTGAGCGCGAACTGAGTTTTGTGGAGAAAATGTTTGTCTGGCAAAGAAAGTATTTAGAGCGCACGGAAATCAATTTTGCATTTAAAATAAATTTTTGGATGTGTGCAGACCTTCTCTTTTGCGCGTGCAACGTTTGACTAGCTTGCTCACCTAATGCCAGCCCTCGGTGCTCTCTAAATGCCAACAGCTCGCTTGCTCAACACAACCCAGCGTTACAATATGCCATAATTCCAGCCAATCAGAGACGAGGCTGCTAAATTCTGATTGGCTGCCTTGACAACCAATCACAACATTCCTTGCATT
>NW_015645059.1:47761-48112 GCF_001515625.1 Sinocyclocheilus rhinocerous
TGACCCCTACTTAATAAGAATAACATACTGAAGTGTAGTAAAATACTGACTGATTTATATATATATATATATATTAGGCTTTATAGACAGATAAGTTGAGAGAGACTCTTGAAGGACCAGCACCACATCCTCTTACCTACCTGGAGTCTCCAGAAGTACAAAGTGTCAGGTTCTCAGAGACTAAGGTCAAGTATAGAATCCTAAAAAATGACCCCTACTTAATAAGAATAACATACTGAAGTGTAGTAAAATACTGACTGATTTATATATATATATATATATTAGGCTTTATAGACAGATAAGTTGAGAGAGACTCTTGAAGGACCAGCACCACATCCTCTTGTACCACTG
>NW_015645059.1:48222-48390 GCF_001515625.1 Sinocyclocheilus rhinocerous
TCATGAACTTCATGAACAAGATTATAAGTGATTAAATACAAGATTAATAGTGGTTATTAAGATTGATGTTGTTTGGAATGTTTGGAATTTGCTTGGAAAAAAATATAATCAGAATATCAACTTGCATAATAATTATGCATGCACTGTATTTTTCCTCTTCTGCTGTCG
>NW_015645059.1:49675-53889 GCF_001515625.1 Sinocyclocheilus rhinocerous
CATCCAAAAACGTATTTTAAATGCAAAATTGATTTTCGTGCGCTCAAAATACTTTTTTCTTTGCGAAACGAACGTTTTCTCCAAAAAACTCCGATCGCGTGCATGCAAAATGCAATTTTGTGCGCTCAAAATATGATCTTTCGCGCACAGAATTGTGGCAGAGATCTAAGCCTATAATGCCACGGGTCATCAATAAGGTGCCAGAGCAGACTGCGCTTGTCGGAAGGAGGGACTTTGTAGAAAACTACTAGTTTGAGAGAGGCGAGGCATAGAGGAACTACAATAATGTACAGTATTTGAAAAATAATGTGTTTTTTTTTACATTAAAGCATGCCAACATATTCTGTTACACCAAATACACAAAATAATGATCTTTAAAATAGCATCATATGACCCCTTTAAAGTTACTTTTTTTTTTTACCCCTGCCAGATGGTGTAGCAATGGCATTTACCAGCGTGAGCAAATGGGGACATGCTTAACCAGCCAAACCTTGAACTTTTGCCCAAAGATGGCAGCAAATGCTAAAATCCTCCATGAGATATTGCTGCTAATCTTTTCAAAGATTTTCTAAAAGCATTTTAGGATGGTAAATATTTATCCCGTATTTTTATCTCTAGAGTGCTTGGAACTTATGAACATTAGACTTCTCCAAGATTATTGTAGCAAAAAAACTGGATCAAATCTGATTATAAGTGGATTTGGAAATAATTTTTACACATCAACTGAGGCTTACCTCTTGTATCCTCACTGGGAAAGATTTATTAAACAGCTGTGCACATTCATCCATTCATACTTGCACGCATACACTTTTGTTCGGTCTCTCTTTAACACAAACATTCACAAACAGATTACATTTAGAGATAACATGTATATAAAACCTCCGGTAGAGTGGACTGCTGATCGGCATGGTGAGGGGAGACCTTAAGGCTGCTCTCCAGAGGGGGGTGGCCTCATGGGCGTGGCAGGTTTTCTAAGGCCTGGTTTATTCAGCATCAAGCAAAAGCATTCGAATTTCCGAGACACTGGCTTTGACAGTATGGTGCCTCCGTGGCAGAGAGTAGAACACAGGACACACAGATATGAGCGCTGTCTGAGGTGAGGCATGGTGTCCTGGCGGGATTAGATCAGGCTTCCTGGCCAGGACACGACGGTGAGCGCTACCCTGCTCCGCTGCTCCTTCAGCATGGGCACCAGGGCGGAATGACTCATGCCAGCCGTGGACAGACTGTTTACAGCCACTATCATGTCACCACACCTGAATGGGAAACGAAACCAGGCGATCATGTGAATGCAGTGCTAAAGAATCACTGTTTCAATGAATCAGTCAAAATACAACAGATGTTTTTAATCAATCAGTTAAAAGAACAATTCACTCTGAGCTATCAATTTAAGTGACTCTGCAGCTCACTGAATTGGTTGGTTACTGAATTAAGATCTGACCACAAGTACCATTAATGTGTTTTGTGAGACTTAAATCAATCTAAATATTGACTGGCTTTACAGACGTAAATGAGTGTTTAAAGTTGCTATGTTTATCTTTATAAAAAAAACGGATAGAGACTAGGCTTGCCGCGATAGACGGTGCTGACGGTGATACCGGTGTTAAGCCGCAACACCGGTTATGTCACTTGCCCACCGCGGCACCGACCCCCAATTCGTTTCTTATTTAATTGGTTCCACATTGTTTGCTGATTTTTACTTTATTTAAACTAATTTTTTTTTTTTTTTTTTTACATCAAGGTGTACGCCGTGCCTCCAAGCTTTCTTACTCGTTTTGCTAATAAACATTCTACGTTTCTTATTTATTTGGTTATATATTATACATGTTTACTTAGCCTATTTCCAGTTTTGTATACCTATTTAAACTTTATGTAAGTTATTTGTTATTTTATATTAGGCATAGCCTGCCCTATAGCATGGTGTATTTGTATTTGTTTTGTTAATAAAAGTTCTATGTTTTATATATACGCTAAAGTGAGTTTGACGTTGTATTTTGTTATTGCATTCAAGCAATTGACGCCTAACTGCCGCTAATTCAAAAGTGAAAGTAAAATGCGCACGGCGCTTTTAAGCTATTTAAAAGCAAAGGAAAGCGAGGAAAAGAGGGTTTTTACTTTATTTTAACTTTGTCATTTATTTATTAGCTTTCTTACTCGTTTTGCTAATAAACGTTCTACGTTTCTTATTTATTTGGTTATATATTATACATGTTTACTTAGCCTATTTCCAGTTTTGTATACCTATTTAAACTTTATGTAAGTTATTTGTTATTTTATATTAGGCATAGCCTGCCCTATAGCATGGTGTATTTTTATTCGTTTTGTTAATAAAAGTTCTATGTTTTATATATATAGGCTAAAGTGAGTTTGACGTTGTATTTTGTTGTTGCATTCAAGCAATTGACGCCGAACTGCCGCTAATTCGAAAGTGAAAGTAAAATGCGCACGGCGCTTTTAAGCTATTTAAAAGCGAGGAAAAGAGGGGAAATTCAAACGAAATAAAAACGAACAATTGCTTTACGCCGAATTGCCGCTATTTGAAAGTTAAAGTAAATTGCGCAAGCAGCTTTTACAAGCTATTTAAAAGCGAAGGAAAGCGAGGAAAAGAGGGAACGCCCCCGCCCCCACGGTGATTATTACCAATGTTGTCACAAGTCGATTAACCGGTGAGAAAATTTCCTCACCGTCACAACCGAGACTTATTTCTATCTACTGGTTGTTGATTGGATGGAGGCGGATCAGCTGAATCCAAGGTTGCAGTTGATTATAATAAAAAAGGGGTGGGGGTTTAATCAGACTAAATGATCGGAGAAGTAATTTCACCAGAAGTTCGAATTAAGACACTTTGATTAAAAATTAAAAGGTCAAAAAATAAATAAAAAAATAAACATCTGCATTGATCAATTGTTCACAATAATCACATAGGAAATTTCAATTTCATAAATATTCAACAAAGTTCCATTGTAATAGTAATTTATTAATAAAAAAGTAATAAAAAAAAAGTAAAAATGTAAAAAAAATCATTTATAAATATATTATTATTATAAATATTTTATGAATATTATAATGATACAATAAATTATATTCGTTTATTAATCGTTAATTTAATTAATAAATATATTCATTAAATAATAATTAATAGGGTAATTAAATAGGTTAGAAAAAATTGTAGTGTTTTTGTTTAGTATATACAAAAAATAATCTTTTATGCAACACTGATGGCCAGAGATGTAAGCTTGTTTTTTAACATTTTAATCAAGGTAATGCTGAAAGTGCTGTCTCATCTAGCCATGAAGCATTAGGTCATTGTTTGTTGTTTATTTTGTTGTGCTTGCTCACTTTAGACGGCCATCGTAGTAAGCGGGTGTTCCAAGGACGATAGTCTTGATAAAGAATGCCTGGTTGCTGTGGTTCTCCTCATAACCTCCAACAATGCTGAAGCCCCAGCTGCCGGGGTGACTTCTGCGGAGGACGATCTCATGACTGCTATGCAGGTAGCTGTGACAGAGAACCAGAAAAACAGAGAACGATGTGGATAAACAAGTAAGCATCATCAGAAAATAAATTTTTTCCCCCCATCTGTTTTATCGCCCAGAAATCAAAAGTTGTATTTCAGATTGCTTAGAAACTAGGCGACAAAGAGAAATCAGGAGCACAAAAGGAGAAACACAATAAAACAGATGCTATATAGATATATAGAAACAGAGATATATAGAAATGGAGGATTTGGCACAATGACAGGAAGGGAGAAGGAAACAGAAGGGTGCCAAAGCAAAGGGGACGGATGATAAAGGACAGAAGGGAGGGCAGAGTAAAAAAGGAGGGAGTGAGACTGGACTGAATGACCTGAGACTGGGCTGAAGTGGGCTAGGAGCAAGTTATCTCCACATGTACGCTTCATCTGATAATCTGCAGCTGTTGATGTTTACATCACGACACAGTCATAATCCCCTCGTGGGTTAGCACTGCATAAAGCTGCTGATCCAAAACACATCAACACTACAGATATTTTCTGTGTCCAAGTCATCAAAATAGCTGCATTCTCTCCCTTCAAAGCTGTTTCCACTCAGATTCGGATGGGAAAAAAGTAGGTGAACCTGGCATGATGGTAGTCTTGGCCAGATTACTTTGACTATTTTAGGGTTATTTGGATCAGTGCTCAGCAAGGTGAGAATGCTATTTTTAAGCCTCCCAGTGGAGTTCAAAGAGAGCCA
>NW_015645059.1:57947-129988 GCF_001515625.1 Sinocyclocheilus rhinocerous
ATTCATTAAATAATAATTAATAGGGTAATTAAATAGGTTAGAAAAAATTGTAGTGTTTTTGTTTAGTATATACAAAAAATAATCTTTTATGCAACACTGATGGCCAGAGATGTAAGCTTGTTTTTTAACATTTTAATCAAGGTAATGCTGAAAGTGCTGTCTCATCTAGCCATGAAGCATTAGGTCATTGTTTGTTGTTTATTTTGTTGTGCTTGCTCACTTTAGACGGCCATCGTAGTAAGCGGGTGTTCCAAGGACGATAGTCTTGATAAAGAATGCCTGGTTGCTGTGGTTCTCCTCATAACCTCCAACAATGCTGAAGCCCCAGCTGCCGGGGTGACTTCTGCGGAGGACGATCTCATGACTGCTATGCAGGTAGCTGTGACAGAGAACCAGAAAAACAGAGAACGATGTGGATAAACAAGTAAGCATCATCAGAAAATAAATTTTTTCCCCCCATCTGTTTTATCGCCCAGAAATCAAAAGTTGTATTTCAGATTGCTTAGAAACTAGGCGACAAAGAGAAATCAGGAGCACAAAAGGAGAAACACAATAAAACAGATGCTATATAGATATATAGAAACAGAGATATATAGAAATGGAGGATTTGGCACAATGACAGGAAGGGAGAAGGAAACAGAAGGGTGCCAAAGCAAAGGGGACGGATGATAAAGGACAGAAGGGAGGGCAGAGTAAAAAAGGAGGGAGTGAGACTGGACTGAATGACCTGAGACTGGGCTGAAGTGGGCTAGGAGCAAGTTATCTCCACATGTACGCTTCATCTGATAATCTGCAGCTGTTGATGTTTACATCACGACACAGTCATAATCCCCTCGTGGGTTAGCACTGCATAAAGCTGCTGATCCAAAACACATCAACACTACAGATATTTTCTGTGTCCAAGTCATCAAAATAGCTGCATTCTCTCCCTTCAAAGCTGTTTCCACTCAGATTCGGATGGGAAAAAAGTAGGTGAACCTGGCATGATGGTAGTCTTGGCCAGATTACTTTGACTATTTTAGGGTTATTTGGATCAGTGCTCAGCAAGGTGAGAATGCTATTTTTAAGCCTCCCAGTGGAGTTCAAAGAGAGCCACACAATAATCACATAGGAAATTTCAATTTCATAAATATTCAACAAAGTTCCATTGTAATAGTAATTTATTAATAAAAAAGTAATAAAAAAACATATTTTGTTGTGCTTGCTCACTTTAGACGGCCATCGTAGTAAGCGGGTGTTCCAAGGACGATAGTCTTGATAAAGAATGCCTGGTTGCTGTGGTTCTCCTCATAACCTCCAACAATGCTGAAGCCCCAGCTGCCGGGGTGACTTCTGCGGAGGACGATCTCATGACTGCTATGCAGGTAGCTGTGACAGAGAACCAGAAAAACAGAGAACGATGTGGATAAACAAGTAAGCATCATCAGAAAATAAATTTTTTCCCCCCATCTGTTTTATCGCCCAGAAATCAAAAGTTGTATTTCAGATTGCTTAGAAACTAGGCGACAAAGAGAAATCAGGAGCACAAAAGGAGAAACACAATAAAACAGATGCTATATAGATATATAGAAACAGAGATATATAGAAATGGAGGATTTGGCACAATGACAGGAAGGGAGAAGGAAACAGAAGGGTGCCAAAGCAAAGGGGACGGATGATAAAGGACAGAAGGGAGGGCAGAGTAAAAAAGGAGGGAGTGAGACTGGACTGAATGACCTGAGACTGGGCTGAAGTGGGCTAGGAGCAAGTTATCTCCACATGTACGCTTCATCTGATAATCTGCAGCTGTTGATGTTTACATCACGACACAGTCATAATCCCCTCGTGGGTTAGCACTGCATAAAGCTGCTGATCCAAAACACATCAACACTACAGATATTTTCTGTGTCCAAGTCATCAAAATAGCTGCATTCTCTCCCTTCAAAGCTGTTTCCACTCAGATTCGGATGGGAAAAAAGTAGGTGAACCTGGCATGATGGTAGTCTTGGCCAGATTACTTTGACTATTTTAGGGTTATTTGGATCAGTGCTCAGCAAGGTGAGAATGCTATTTTAAGCCTCCCAGTGGAGTTCAAAGAGAGCCATTTGGACTCTTCCAAAAGTACATCCACTTTAATAGCCCCGAGTCGCTTTTTTTCCATTCATCAAACAATCTCCCAAGTGAAGTTCTACAAAATCTGATTGACTGCACTCTTACCTGGGAAGTCCAAGCCACATGATCCATGAAGGCGACCAGCTTGCATCATAGTCGTTTTCGTGCGGAGGGAGAAGTTCTTCGTCCGGGCCTGGTTCTTCAAATGTGTTCACCTCTAGTGCCCTCAGCTGGACAGAGCAGGACGCGGCGCTGGACTTCAGAGTGCCCACTGCTTCGCTGTGGCTCAGATAGGTCAAATCTTGACCATTAATACTCAACAGTACATCCCCTGAGCAATGAGAGACAACAAAGACACTTAGAGACACTCCTAACAGCCACACAGAGAGGACTGAAACACGGCTGAAGCCCCATCGCTTAAGTGCACTTCATCATCAGAGACATGAGTGGGAAACAGTGTATTCCTCAAAAACAACCTCATGAGTGTTTTTTTTTTTAGTGAATCAGACACAATCAGTGTAGTCTGATTCCCAAATGAATGACTCTAATTACTCAGTTCTTTTTAGTAAACCAAGCACATGCAGCACAACCAGTTTAGTCTGATTTCTGAAATAATGAGTTGGTTTTATTTTAGTGAATCAAACACATACAGTACAACCAGTGTAGTCTGATTCTCAAAGGAATGAGTCGGGCCTTTTTAGTGATTTAAACACATACAGCACAATCAGTGTAGTCTGATTCCCAAAGGAATGACTCTGTTCTTCTTGGTGATTTAAACACATACAGCACAATCAGTGTAGTCTGATTTTTAAATTAATGACTCTAATTACCCGGTTATTTTTAGTAAACCAAGCACATGCGGCACAACCAGTGTAGTCTGATTTCCAAAATAATGAGTCGGTTCTATTTCGTAAATTAAATACAATGGCACAACCAGTGTAGTCTGATTCCTGAAGAAATAATTCTAGTGAGTCAGTTCTTCTTAGTGAATCAGACACATACAGCATAACCAGTGTAGTCTGATTACTGAAAAAATTAATTGGTTCTTTACAGTAAATCAAACACATACAACACAACCAGTGTAGTCTGATTCCTGAATGAATGAGTCAGTTCATTTGAGTGAATCAAACACATACAGCGCAACCAGTGTAGTCTGATTCCTGAATGAATGAGTCAGTTCATTTTAGTGAATCAAACACATACAGCGCAACCAGTGTAGTCTGATACCTGAAGAAATAATTCTAGTGAGTCAGTTCTTCTTAGTGAATCAGACACATACAGCATAACCAGTGTAGTCTGATTACTGAAAAAATTAATTGGTTCTTTACAGTAAATCAAACACATACAACACAACCAGTGTAGTCTGATTCCTGAATGAATGAGTCAGTTCATTTGAGTGAATCAAACACATACAGCGCAACCAGTGTAGTCTGATTCCTGAAGAAATAATTCTAGTGAGTCAGTTCTTCTTAGTGAATCAGACACATACAGCATAACCAGTGTAGTCTGATTACTGAAAAAATTAATTGGTTCTTTACAGTAAATCAAACACATACAACACAACCAGTGTAGTCTGATTCCTGAATGAATGAGTCAGTTCATTTGAGTGAATCAAACACATACAGCGCAACCAGTGTAGTCTGATTCCTGAATGAATGAGTCAGTTCATTTTAGTGAATCAAACACATACAGCGCAACCAGTGTAGTCTGATACCTGAATGGATGACTTTAATGAGTTGGTTCATTTTAGTGAATCAAACACAAGCAGCTTACAACTAATTGAGACTTGAATAAGTGTCTCTAAAAAGACTGAAAAATCACTAAATACACCTTTTGTGAGATTTGTTTTAAATGTATTTATTTATTATTAAACTCATCTCATTATTTGGAGTGGAATTGCTAACAAAAACAAACATTATTTTTTCCTCTGAATAACATGAATCATGTGCAATAAGACCAGTAGTATGTATTAAGAAAGTGAACAGGCTCAATGTTGAAGTCATGTTGATGGTAGGTCCACAAACTTGCTTAAACTTGGGTCAAGATTATCTAGATACTAATTTAAGAAAAAAATGGGTTTATGTAACTTACCACGTTTGATTCGTCCATCACGTGACAGGCAGCCATGGGGCTGGACGCTTGTGACAAAGATCGGCAACTCTCCGCTCTTGCTGCCCCGTCCCCCTGCCACAGTCATACCCAGAGACTCATGCAGTTCCTTCTTCACAGTGATGTGTTTCTCCTTACAGGTCACACACTGGGAGAGATCCTACAAAACACAAGCATCAAATCTAAATTTGTCTCAGATATGGAGAAGGAAAAAGGGAAGACCATATCTAAATCGACACTGATCGGCTCTCAGTAGAGTGCTGTTCATCTTCCCAAAGGGAGCAGCTCTACTCCAACTTCGTAATTGATCTCATAATAGATTCAACAAGAAGTAATTAAGGTTGTGGTCTGAACTCATGGAAAAACTGGAAGCTACCCAGATGCTTCGGAAATAGGGCTCCCTAATTACGTCTCCACGATGCTAAAATAGATTCTGCAACACACACAGACTTGCTCTCGCTCTTGGCCGTAGCCATTTGTACTCACTCTCTGGGTGGAAGACCTGGCAAGGTGCAGACTTGGGACGGGGCTTGGGGTCGCAGTGCAGGGAAGCGGCGGAATGTGTTCATGGCTCCAAACGTCCCTGGTCAAGGTGGAGCCTATGTGCACGGCCATAGTCTGCTTGCTGGACCGGCTAATCAGCAGATTGACTCTTTCTCCACTAGCCTAGAAGATGACAGTAGGCGGTCTGTATAAATACCTAATACTCTTATATTGAGTGCCGAGGTGGCTTTATATCCAACAAAGACAATCTGCTGCCTGCCAGTGCTATTCCTAATAATGTTTTAGCTGCCCTTTCTCTGTGTGATCGGGGCAGCCAGATGGGAGAAAGCTGCTCACGTAGACATAAAGATACTATCAATCACATTACCCTCTGAGCAGGCCAGCAGAGACGGTGTCCTAATGTCCCAAACAGGCACTGAGATTTGCACAGATGACAATAGCTGTATTATAATGAGAATATTTATTAGAGGAAACTAGAAGAAGAAAATGTGAGCGGTGTTGCTGGAGCAAAAGACACCACCACACTAGGGTAGTTGTCAGGATGAACTATGTGGTTGCTAGGGTGTTGCTAGGTTGTTACTGACCGGTTTTCTGGGCTCTAGATATGGCTGAAGCCCTCTTTCAGTGTAAGTCTATGGATTGTTTTCATCCAATATTTCAGAATGCAGAATATATTGAAAATCATATTAGTTAGTGGCTGATATTAGACATTTTCGTATAGTATTACCTAATTATCTAAAACATGTGCTAACCATGTGTTCATTTAAATAAAGCTAAAATAAGATATAAATATCACATGAAAAACTTAAACTTACAAAATCTTAACTGAAAATTAGAAATGTAAAACTAAAACTAATAAAACTAAAACTGAAATAAAATAATTTTTTATAGAAATATAAAAACAAAAACTAATTAAAATGACAAGAGAACAACTAAAATTACAGTGAAGCTGAGAATATAAAAATTAAGCTAATTCAAAATATTAATAAATTATATAGTAGTACATAAGTGCTAATAAAAATAACATAGATGATTAGATTACTTTTGCCATCATCTATTGCTCAATTAATGTTTAACAACATGCTGAAATAAAATAAAATAAATATTAGAAGAAAAACTTACCAAAAACTTAAATTGAAATGAGAAATGTTGCCATGGAAGCTAAATTAAATAAAATCATTTTTTTCGAAGTAAAACATTTACTAAAAATGAAATAAAATACAGCTAAAGCTAATAAAAAAAAATTTAAATGATGAGAAAATAACAAAATGACTACACTTACAATAAAAACTAAAAATATAAAAATGAAGTAATTAAAAATATTAGTAAATACTATAAAACTTAAACAATACTAAAATAACACTAAAATGAAATAAACAAAGGTAATTAAATTACCTTTGCTGTCATCTATTGCTCACTTAAAGTTAATGTTTAACAACACTGATAATTGAATAACACTGTTAAAAGTAAACTTTATCAAATCTCAAAATGAATATCTAGATTTCATTCTTTACATTATAATGCTGTGATGCTTAACATTTAATTTTTCATTTATGTAGAAAACAGAGTATAGATATCTATATATATATTTTAATATCAGCCATTTATCAGTTAGCAAAGGTCTACTAGCGTCCTTATCTTGACCTGAACTGCCCCACACACATGCTTTCTTTCTACCTGTATAATCTGAGCTGCCTGCTCAGGCGTGCCATGTCTCAGGTCATGCTCGTTGACGGCCAGCACTCTGTCGTTGCTGCAAAGTCGTCCGTCTCTAGCGGCTAACCCTCCCTCCAGCAAGTCCAGGATAAACACACCCGCTTCATCTGTACGCCGCACCAGCTTGATTCCCAGCTGCTCTGATGATTCCCGCTTGTGCAGGGTGATGCGTATGCTGGCAGGGCTGCCCTTGGGTGTAGCAGTCGCCACAGGTGGCCTGGCAGAACAGCGGCGCTCTCTCAGAACCGTCAACTGCAGGGTGGTGCCGGGACGGGCCAGGGTAGAGCGAGCAAAGTGATGGGGCACGTTACTGATGTCTACGTTGTTCACCTGCACACGAATGGGAAATGTAGAGGAGAAATGAATGGGGTTGACATACGGGCCAAGCTTTTGTGTGAGTAGTTGCAATGAGCTGTTAGTGACAAAGAGATTTTTTTTGTGTATTATATTTTTGATAAAACAAAGCTTTTCAGCTTTTAGTTATAATATGTATTATAGTTTAACTTAATTTGTTATTAATTATTTAATGTACACTACTGCTCAAAATGTAAAAGATTTTTAATGTTTTTGAAAGAAGTCTCTTATTTACCAAAAGTAAGTAAAAACAGTAATATTGTGCAACATTATTACAATTTAAAAGAACTGTTTTCTATTTGAATACATTTTAAAATGTATTATATTTCTGTGAATTTTCAGTGTCACGTGATCCTTCAGAAATCATGATAATATGCTGATTTGCTGCTTAAGAAACATTTCACATCAGTGTTGAAAATGGTTGTGCTGCTTAATATTTTGGGTGAAACCATGATACATTTCTTTCAGGATTCTCAGATTAATATATAAAGTTTAAAAGAACAGTATTTATTTGAAGAAAAAAAAAATAATAATTTAAAGGGGTACACATATATATATATATTGTATACCTTATATATATAAATGTCTTTATTTTCACCCTTAATCAATTTAATGCTTCCTTGCTGAATAAAAGTATTAATTTCTATAAAAACATCAACAAAATGTTTGATAAATCTCCTAATTGTCAAATATCAAATTCTGTCTAATTCATTTCATTTAATAATTTTGTCTAATTCTGTTTATATATAGATGCAGTTTAAATTAAATTATATCTCAGTTGTTCAAACTGAAACAATTATATCATTAAAAAGGAGAGACGTTCCTTTTTCAGTCAATGCATGAAGCTTAAAATGTATTTCTGGGTCGAAATGATGGAGCAGGTCACATATTTTGGTGAATGTCAGTTTGAAGAATGCTGTTCTGCATCTATTCATGCAGATAGTGATTCTGCAGCCACTATTCATTAGAGCTATTTAGAGATTGATTAAAGTATCAGGACTGATCTGTAAATAGCAGTGAAATGTCTTTTTTAATCAGACGGTTATTGTGGAACAGCAAGGACAATACCTGAAGTATTTGGTCACCAGCCAGCAGCCGTCCGTCTCGAGCTATAACACCATCCCGGTACACCTCCTGTATTACCACATTTATCAGGGGGGTCTCGTTTCCACCGACAATACTTATGCCCAGCTCTGTGTAGGGGTTTGCACGATGAATTTCAATAGTTGTGATTTCTCCCTCAGGTAGAGATGGAAGTTTCACACAACCTGAAGAACAAGACGTATGGAACCCAAACAAAGGTATTTAAAGGGACAGTTCACCCAAAAATGAAAATTTTGTCATCATTTATTCACCCTCATGCCATTCCAAACCTGTATGAGTTTTTTTCTTATGTTGAACATAAAAGAAGATATTTTGAAGAATGCTGGTAATCGAACAGTTTATTGTCCCCATTGACTTCCATAGTAGGGAAAGAAATACTATGGAAGTCAATGGGGAATGGGGAAGACTGGCTCTTCAAAATATCTTCTCTTGTGTTCAACATAAGAAAGAAACTCATACAGGTTTGGAACGACATGAGGGCGAGTAAATGATGACAATTTTCATTTTTGGGTGAACTATCCCTTTAAGAAACAAAGTGATTATATAGTTTATAGTCTAGTTTACTGTGTGAAATAATCATACCTTCTTCAGCAGAAAAAGGCAGAGTTTCAACAAAGTCCCATCCTGAAGAGGCAGAACTGCCAGTGCGGAGAAGATGAATGCATGGGTTGCTGAGAGGACGCTTTACACGAGGAGGAGCGCACTCTAAACCATGGACACCTTTGAGGGACAAAAAGACAGCTGAAAATATAAATTTCATTCCATAAAACATGTAAGTTACCACAGAGTATTATGTTAGCTTAGCAACATGTGCTAATTTAAATCTCTAATGGAATAAACTATAAAATCTAAACTATAAAATTGGATTAAAATGGACTATTTAACCTAATATTTGTGTATGCTATGTATTTTTTTAATGTACTATTTTGTATTATTTGTTTATTGTGTTAGCTTTGCGATATGTGCTAATGCAAGTCTCTATTGGAATTAACTGCGAGTAAACCAAGTTCAAGTGAGTTTAAGTTGCTAATGTAGGGGGTTTCTTATCATGAACTTTATAGTTACAGTCAAGACATTGGTGGGGGACCAAAAAATAAATACATAAATTGTAAGGCATAGTTTTATTGGTATTTTCAATGGAATTTTAAGTTAAAGAAATTAAAATATTAAAGGATTTGAAAGGATTAAGGATAAACAAAAATGAAAAGAAAGAAATAAATAGTAAAAGAACAAAAATTTGAATATAGTGTAATGCATATGAACTATTTGCATATATATATATATATATATATATATATATATATAATAAAGACGTATGGAACCCAAACAAAGGTATTTAAAGGGACAGTTCACCCAAAAATGAAAATTTTGTCATCATTTATTCACCCTCATGCCATTCCAAACCTGTATGAGTTTTTTTCTTATGTTGAACATAAAAGAAGATATTTTGAAGAATGCTGGTAATCGAACAGTTTATTGTCCCCATTGACTTCCATAGTAGGGAAAGAAATACTATGGAAGTCAATGGGGAATGGGGAAGACTGGCTCTTCAAAATATCTTCTCTTGTGTTCAACATAAGAAAGAAACTCATACAGGTTTGGAACGACATGAGGGCGAGTAAATGATGACAATTTTCATTTTTGGGTGAACTATCCCTTTAAGAAACAAAGTGATTATATAGTTTATAGTCTAGTTTACTGTGTGAAATAATCATACCTTCTTCAGCAGAAAAAGGCAGAGTTTCAACAAAGTCCCATCCTGAAGAGGCAGAACTGCCAGTGCGGAGAAGATGAATGCATGGGTTGCTGAGAGGACGCTTTACACGAGGAGGAGCGCACTCTAAACCATGGACACCTTTGAGGGACAAAAAGACAGCTGAAAATATAAATTTCATTCCATAAAACATGTAAGTTACCACAGAGTATTATGTTAGCTTAGCAACATGTGCTAATTTAAATCTCTAATGGAATAAACTATAAAATCTAAACTATAAAATTGGATTAAAATGGACTATTTAACCTAATATTTGTGTATGCTATGTATTTTTTTAATGTACTATTTTGTATTATTTGTTTATTGTGTTAGCTTTGCGATATGTGCTAATGCAAGTCTCTATTGGAATTAACTGCGAGTAAACCAAGTTCAAGTGAGTTTAAGTTGCTAATGTAGGGGGTTTCTTATCATGAACTTTATAGTTACAGTCAAGACATTGGTGGGGGACCAAAAAATAAATACATAAATTGTAAGGCATAGTTTTATTGGTATTTTCAATGGAATTTTAAGTTAAAGAAATTAAAATATTAAAGGATTTGAAAGGATTAAGGATAAACAAAAATGAAAAGAAAGAAATAAATAGTAAAAGAACAAAAATTTGAATATAGTGTAATGCATATAAACTATTTGCATATATATATATATATATATATATATAATATGTAAATTATATATATTTAATTTAATATTAAATCATATTTCTATTCTTTTTAAAATATGCACACAATCACTCTTAATCATATGTCTTATATGCTAAAAATGGCTCTCTTAATGTTTTTGGTCTCATCATACTCAATTACAAATTACATTATAAATTACGTAAATTAAATAAGCTATTTTCAGTTAAAAACAAATTTTCACTAAAAATTTAATGCTTTTCATCAGTGAATATTACTTATGTTGTGTAATATTTCTATTATTAAAGAGTTGTCAATTATTAAATATTTAGCTACTTCTAAAACTCTTTCACTGTTAAGACTGAAGTGGCGAATGAAATTCAGGTTCTGTGACCAATAAAGACCCATCGTCTTTGATTTGATTGGCCAACTCAAACATTTTAACGTTGATAAGCACTGTTAATGTGCTGAGGCAGACCACCCTAAAAATGTCATCCTAACAATACAGAGCACAGTGTGTCGTAGAGTGCAGCAGAACTGCCTCAAGAATACCAACTACTGGAAGCGACAATTTTGCTATATCTGATTATTGGTAGTTGCGGCCCTGCTTAGGGTACTCACTGTCTTCTTCAGTGCTTTCTTCAAAGGCAGGGTTGTCTACGCCAGGCTCTTCTGTCCATGTAGGAACATTGTTGCATGCGGTGGATCCAGCAGGTGGTGATGGCGTACTCTCCTTCATCTCAGTCTGGGGGGATCTGGGAGGGTTGGTCGCCGTGACCCTGTCCTCGCTTCCCTCCATCCGTGTCCGCTCCAGCTTTGTTCGCTGACTCTGTGTTCCAGGACACCTAGACCCACACACATAGATGCAAACATACAAACACAATAAATGAAATATTGGGGAGGCTAGGTACACAGAGGTCCGGTTGACATGAAATGGAAGACAAAGGCAAGAAAAAGGAAGCAAATTACATGAGAAACCTTGCGCTACATCCTCAGGGCAGATGCTATTCCAGGAACCTACAGTAAAGTAAAGGTCCTGATATTGTATTCCCAAACCCAGTCTAGTGCAGTGTTGTTTTTAGTATTATTTATATATTATTATGTAGTGTATTTATTAACATTTTGGATGAATATTTTTATATATATTTTTCAGTTTTAATTATATTTACATTTTAGTATTTGTAACTTTTTTTTGGCATGTTCATTAGTTTTTGTTTGAATTATTTTTATTATTTTATTTCAATTACCAAAATCAATTTTTTAATAGTTTTAGTTTTACTTTTAGTTAACAATAACAACACTGGTCCAGTGAATCTATGGGATCTTTCTTTGCCTTTGAGCTTGGAGGATTTCAGCATTTCACTAACATGACTGTCATATAATTAACAGCGCTAATTAATTACTCTACGCATCAGTGGGGACAAAGACTTGCAGGATAGTATTACACGCTGAGGTCTCATAGTATAAAAAGAAAGCACCAGATTGTCAACACAGCTAAGAGAAGACGGCTAATTCTGGCAGTAACTCTCAGCCTTCTCTTAGGAAGGTGTTAGCCTGACAAAACGTTAATAACTTTTTAAAACATTTTCCTACTTGTTTTTACAAAAACAGTTGAGACTTTAGCTAATTTGTCCCGTGGTTTGTAAGCTAACTCAGCTTTGAACTATTCAACTCACGTTTGGCTTCAGACTCTACACCAAACCCTCAGAAGGCCAAGACCTTCAGTTCTTGCAAAGGCACCACTCAATCCTATCTTGTGCACCAGAACTATTCTTAAAATGTATACCACTCTCTGCTAACTCTTAGTACAAAATAGCATACTGGACTCTCTAACTCACCATAGCTCTGGGTTGCCCTTGGCAGTCTCACAGAAGAAGTGGTTGAAAAGGTTTCTAGAGTTAAAGTTTCCTAGCATGGCTGAAGAGAATATAAAACTGCTGCTGTCCAGTGCATTACACAGGACCGACTAATCTCCCATCACATGACAAAGGGGCAAATAATCCCCAGATGGGAAGGCTCCACTCACAAGAAAGTGACTCCAAAAGTCACTGGAGCCTTTGTATGCTAAGCTTAATTGTCTTACGCTAACAGATACCGGAGTATGATATTTGTTGCTTCTGCATGTTCTGACTCAGAAGCCCCTCAGACATGTGGTAATGCTAAAATTGAACTGTTGTATTCTGCATGTTGATGAGGTTTATTTGGGGTTTACTCATAATGGTACACCCCAAGTGTGTGTAGGTAATATTCTGTTTGAAAAATGAGCAGTGCATCCCAACTGGGAATTAAAAACAACAACAACTATTTAACACTTTCTGGTACTTTCTACTACTAATAATTGAATTTTTATTGTAACTGAATTTGAGATGGTCTTAAGGGGCATTCATAGGCACGCAAATGCAGGAGACCGGAAACACAAGCTCATTGGACGTTCACTGCATTACAAGTTCAAGTTTGGTAAACTCCTTGACCTGCAAAATTGTATCACGTGATCAATTCATGTGACCATTAGAAGAATGATACATCATATTGTGACCTTTTAGATTAATTAAATGAACACAAACTTGGAAACTACAGGTTTGCAACATTGCAGCTGTGGAGTGCATTGTATAAGTGGAGTACATTGTATATTTTTGTTTTTTGAAATGTTTTTAAAAAAGGTGTCATGTGTCATATCTTGTCCTTTGTAGTGTCCAAAGAAATGTTGCATGCTCAAAGTCTAGTAAGACCACCTCTTTAGCTGAGGAACAGACAAAAAGATAAAAAAAAAGATCTCCAATCTGTTTGGCTGACTGGCACATTATTTTATCAGTCTGCCTGAAAACAAATGTGATTGCAGGCTAGTACAACGAATGCTTCTGATGAACATATACTGAAGTACTTAACCTGACTCTAAACGCCACTTAAAGACCTCAAAATTAGTTTTCTGGCTTATCTGTTGGATTTGAGGCCACCTTTATCCTCAAACATTCACAAAAAAGTTCAAATGTCAACACAAGAAAGAATACTGTTCCTGTCTAGAAATTTTTAATTTTTTTTTAATGAGCCAACTGGTTGGTTGCTTTACATGCCAGTCAGATGACTTCTTGTTTAACTGGGTGGTTCTTGGCTGCAAAGGCAACAAGATTTTTTGCTTACAGTCCAGTCTTGTGTTAAATATGTAACCATTACTTGTACGTTTACACATTTGGTATGCTTTTATACAAAACAGCTTACAGTACATTCAAGATATATATATATCAAGATATATATTTCTTTCAAGATATAGGCCTACTAGATATATATATTTCAAGTTTTTGCATTCTCTAGGAATCAAACCCATGAGTTTGACTTTGCTAGTGTTATGTTCTACTGTTTGAACTATACTGTAAAAAAATGGGTTTTCAAATTTGTTAATAAAACAAAGATTATTTAAAGCGATAGTTCACCCAAAAATTACAATTCTGTCATTAATTACTCACCTTCATGTCGTTCCAAACCCGTAAGACCTTTGTTCATCTTCGGGACACAAATAAGATATGTTTGATGAAATCCTAGAGGTTTCTGACCCTGCATAGACAGCAATGTAACTGAAATGTTCCCAGACAACAGAAACATAAGTAAGAACATCGTTATAATAGTCTATGTGACATCAGTGGCTCATCCGTAATTTTACGAAGTTACGAGAATACTTTTAGTGTGGAAAGAAAACAAAAATAATGACTTTATTCAACAATTCTTCCCTGCGCCACTGTCCACCGCCATTCACGAGAGTACGATGCATGCGTGTGATGCTGCTCACGTAGCACACGCATGCGCTGTGCCTTGTTTATGAGCAGAGGAAAGCACACACATGGCATCATGAATGGCTGTGGACTGTGACACAGAAGAGAAGAATTGTTGAATAAAGTCATTATTTTTGTTTTCTTTGCACACAAAATGTATACATGTAGCTTCGCAAAATAAAGGTTGAACCACTGATGTCACATGGACTATTTTGTCGACGCTCTTGGTATGTTTCTGGACCTTGAACGTGGTAGTTCCCTTGCTGTCTATACAGAGTCAGAAAGCTCTCGGATTTCATAAAAATATCTTAATTTGTGTTCCGAAGATGAACGAAGGATTTACAGGTTTGGAACGACATGAGGGTGAGTAATTAATGACAGAATTTTCATTTTTGGGTGAACTATCCCTTTAAGGACGTTTTTACAAGAAAACACTATTCCAGTTTTTCCACTTCAAATTTTTACCTTTAACTCATTGTGTTTTTACCTTACCAAATTTTTCACTGCATAAGAATACAACCATAATATGTTTATTTTAACAGATTTTGCATTTGATATTAAATAGTGTGAATATTCATGAGTATTTTACCTGTGTTTGAGATGTGCCTCCAGGTCACAGCGTGGCATGCTGAGAGAACAAGAAGGTGTCAGCGGACAGGTGACCGACAACTTATCCAGCAGCTTGTGCACCAGAATGCTGGAGCGCCGGCAGACCTGCAGCTGCAGATGCGCACGGTCCAGCGGACAAAAGTCCCGTTCCTGCAGAAAGCTGCGCAGGCAGCGGGCACAGAAGGTGTGGCCACATGGTGTATCCAGGGGCTGAACTAACGGCTGAAGGCAGATGTGGCACACCAAATCATCATCCACTTCCAGACGATAGTTATAAAGGTGGTTCTCGCAGGCGCGGTGAATCTGTCCACATTCAGAGCAAAGGGCCTCCAGAAGAGCTTCGCTCACCATGCCCGGGTCCACTCCCTCTCCCAGACTGCCCATTGTGCTCGGCTTTGGCTACACAAACACACTTAGTGGTTTGGTTACGGGGGCGTCAGAGGCTGTGCGACTCCAGCAGGGGACGGCCACCCCCTGGTAGACGGTGTTACATCACCCTGAAGGAGAAGAAGTGAGGTAACAGTTCTGAATGAGAGAACGTGTTTGTGTGTGTGCCATTTGTTGTGAGCATGAGATTATGTTGCAGAGCAGTGTGGGTTTACTCCTGCACATTAATCTGACAGTGTAATCTCTTGCTCTCTCGCCTGGAGCAATCTTTCAATCCCGCAGAGAGAGAATTATCTTGGATTGAGGCAGGGAGCGCAGAGTCAAGAGGTTTTGATGTGAAAGTGAGAATGGGGGGCAAGAGAAGAGGACAAAAATAGATACTGTATAAGATTTGAATTGATAACATTTGTTCAGAAAAGCCAGATTGGGGGGTGGGTGCAAACTCATCCGAGTCATTAAATACAAATATTAATCAAAACCTACCAGATTATAATTAAAATCATTCCTCTGAAGGCCCTGTTTCTAATTTTGATACATTGTAGATTTAAAGGAACAGTTGACATTCTCTCTGTATTTACTCACCATTATGTCAATTCAAGCCTGACTTTCTTTCTTCAGTGAAAGAGTTTTTTTTCTTTTTTTCTGAAGAGTATTTTTTCAGTATAACTAAGGTGAATGACTGGGCCTCCAAAAAGCACCATAAAGGGAACATAAAACTGATCAGTGTACTGTTTTTTTAAATCAAACACTGGTTTAGTAGCTATTTTTCACAGAAAATCTTGACATCTGAATTAGCTGAAAGAAATAGTCATACAGGAGTGGAAAAACATGAGGGTCAGTAAATATGACAGAATTTTCATTTGTCTGTGAACTACACCAGGGGTTTTCAAACTGGGGTCTGTGAAAAACATCTAGAGAAAATAAATAAATCAATAAAATATGATATAAATTAATAAACAATACATTTAACAGTACATTACTAAGATGTAGTGAGCAGGCAAAAAAATGTAATAGACCTTAATCAGAGTAGCACTATATTTAATTTTTGACAAGAATGAAAATGAGGCTGTGAGGGATAGAAGTACAGTGTGTTCAACGGATTGTCGTCGGAAATGGAAAGTCATAAGTTATGATCATATAGTGTGTGCCATTATAAAGACTGTAAGTATATCCCTCAATGCCTCGTTTTCGTCTGTGTTCAATATGCCATTTCACCTGATTATGTTCTATGTAATAAAAACGAAATATTTTTCAAATAATATTGTACACATACATTTTTTACACTATAAACTGGGCCTTAAAAATATTCTGTTTAAAAATGGGAGTCCCTCGTATGAGGATGATCAAATTTGGGGGCCGTAGCATCTAAAAGATTGAAAACCCCTGAACTAGGCTTCTAATAATTGGCTTTTCGAGGCCACCAAACAGCAGGGGGCATTCTATTGGGCCAGCGATAACTACAACCTTCGCCTGTATTCACAGTATCCGACAGCTGTGCATCCGTGAGCAGCCCCACGCTTGGTCTGTCGACGGCATCTCTGTGACTACCTGCCTCTGTTTTTATCTTGCAGCTGGACATGAATAAAACATGAGGACACAAGGCTTCTCTGTTCCCACTACAAAGCCCTGTCAGCGTCTCGTCAGACACACATACCCATGCACACTCGTCCCGCACACTGTAAATGTCTTAATGTGGATAGTCTGATCTAAATGAAGCAGCTTGTGCTTAAACTTCATCCCTTGATAGCATGATGTGGGACTTCATTACATAAGGTTGGAATGTCTAATGGCCTTTGGGCAGCTGCCATTAGTATTTCTATTCTATGCTGGATCCTCTGATGACTTTTAATCACAAGGGAGTGTTTAGATATTGACCGCAAGGGCTGTTCAAGGCCACTCACTTGTTGTATCCTTGTATCTTTAGCTGCTTGTCACAGTTGTCTGTGTTCTCACTTGCAAAATGGCACATTGGCGCTTATCTGGCTGCCTGGCGGATGAAGAATTAAAATTAAGAATTTTGTTCAGCTGAACTGACAACACAATAATGCAAATTAATGACTGATCTTTAAACATCTACAAAGGAAGCAAACAATATCTGACATGCTCCATGTAGAATGATATACACATCTCTAAAGTCTTTATTTATTGAGCAAACGGCTTTCAGTAGCAATGACATGTTTCCATTCTGCAGTCCAGATCTATTCACAAACCAGCGTTTTTGACGCCCATCTCGCATTGCTTTTCCAAATCAATACATTTACCTTATTTTACAGAAAGGTTGCACATTCACAAACAGGTAGGCAACAAAAAAAATTAATGGGGGGGGGCGCTTTCTCTGTTGAATTAAAATGTCTGTGGATGCCACCTGCATGAATTGTCTCGTTAATAAGGCGTATCCAATCCAGATCTATGACATACAAATATCGATATCTCATTATTTCTGGTACAGAGCGGCTCGCTGTAAATTTTTTCGTTTACTGTCTCTCTCTCTCTCTCTGTGCTATCGCCCGTACAATAGGCGACAATGACATGTAACAAAATGCGTGTAGTAATAAAGGATCGGCGGGTGATAATATGAGTATTTGAATAACATTACCTATTCGCGTTCCCTTCGGATGTGAACTCTCGCCCCGAGAGGGGAGAATCATGGAGCTCAATCACATCCACCGCAGCTTGCCCGAGCCGCATCCGCACGTCAAAACACCCCCCGTATCTGTCTTGTAGCGATGTCCGATTCGTGAACGAATGGCTCTTTTGAGTCGACTCTTTTGAACGAATAAATTGAACCTGTTCATTATACTGGTCTAAACAATTAGTGCATGTATTGGACTGAATCGGCCCAGCGACTCTCGAGTCAAAAACTGCCCGACTCGTTGAACCGAGAACCGTCTCTTTCAAAAATGTCCAGACGATGATAAATGCATTTGGAGTGAACTATATATAAAATATTAAATTAATATGAATAAAATAACATGAATATAAAAAATGCAATCAAATCTTGACACTCTAACACTAGCTCTTTCTCTGTTTCTATATCTACTATTTATTCTTTTTATTTATTATTATTAAAAAAATTAACTTGATACGTGTAAGACTAACATGGGACATGTCACCACACTTACAGTAGGCTACATTGTTGCTCTTTTATTGGTTTTGATTGCTTCTATTGTCTTCATTTGTAAGTCGCTTTGGATAAAGCATCTGCTAAATGATTAAATGTAAATGTAATTACTGAGGATTTGAATGATAAAGTTACTTTATAGCCGGATAGCAAAAATGTTACAAATAAAATGTTCTGGAAATATATGTATGACTTGATTGTATGATTTATCAACAAAATCAAACGCAAAGGCAAACCAAAGTGGTTTTAATACATAGGTTAATTTCAAACATAATTAATTAATTTAAAACCAAGAGATATAAATGAATTTTATTTTTGCTTATTGTAAATGCAAATTATACTTAAGTTCCAATTAGTGGATTTCCTGGCTATAGTGGCTATAACAAATTGAACTAGGACACATGATATTAAAATAAAGACCCTTATTTATTAAATCTTAAGCGAAAATAACATAATAGCTTAAATAGCTTTTTAGAGAATGCACTGGAACGTTTTAGAGCATGTAATATGCTAAGGGACCATGTAGTGACGTAAAGAACCACCGAATCATTCTTGAACCACTTCATTTAGACGAACCGTTCAAAAGAACCGATTCGAGGAACTTCTGTCGGACTCAGCGTGGAGGCGGGCACTCACGTTGTCAATCGAATAGCAGGTGTGACCATTTAGGTGCCTGATTGAAATGCGCCCTTATGTTTTACGCATAGACTGTGTATGATTTTTAGACGCTATAGTTATTAATTATATATACAGAAAGGTTTAACGTTTAAGTGTGAATTTTGCTGTCATGCATGTCCGCAGCTGATGTAGGTTATATTTTACATCCGTTTTTTAGGTTAGGACTATGATCAAGGACTAAGTCAAACGGGGTCCTAATTTGGGTTCTCATCAAGTATAGGAAATAACACCAGTTAGCAAGCAGAGCTGAAACGAATTAAAATTTAACACTGAATGCGTTTCAGTTTAAATAAATCATGGATGAAAGTGAACTAGAGAGGTATGACATAACTTAAGATACTGTTTTTTGCTTACAACCGTTTTAGTGGGCTAGTTTATGATGTTATGTTAAATGTGTGACCCGGCTGAGTGCAGCTGTTTAACGGTCAAGATGTATTGGTAATATGTGGTCAGGTATCATACTACATGTAGCAATCATCTCCGATATCTTACAAGGAAGGAATTATTCATTTATATAAAAAGCAACCATGTGCTTTGTGACATTACCTGTTCTGTTCTATGTTGTGATAACAACATTAGTTGTAATTGAGTGTAACTTGCTTAAAGATCAAAGTACTGTCAGTACAATTAAGCATGAACGTTATAGAAATACTGAATACTGTCCCTGCAGTCAGGAATGAAAATGAAACGATAAGTGCTTCGGGCCCGTAGGTTACAGCAGTACAGTTACCCATTTCTCTCACTCGTGTAAATATTCTTTCCTCCAACAGGAAAGCAGTGGAGGAGCTCCTTAAAGAAACTAGCAGAGCAAAAGTCCGTGCTGAGACAATGGGTGCTACTGGATGGTAAGTATAGATAATCATGTTGAAATTTGCTGTCCTTGATTGACAGTTTACAATTTAGAAGGCTTTATATCTTATAAATGAATACTTTTCGGAATTCCCTTATGTATCTTGAATCTAAAAGCTGGTTAAATTGCTGTTTTCTAGGATGAAATGTCCGCTGGGAAGCACAAACAAGCGCTTTCTGCTGAACACAATTCGTTCCTCTGCTGTGACGCATCAGCCTACAAATCAGCGTGCTTTGGAGAGGGGAAGAGATGAACATAGGTACAAAAGAGCTTGTGAAAAACATCATAACACGGACTGTGAAAAGTGCAATCACAAAAAAGACTATTCACACAGAAGATACCACTCTGACTCTCATTCGCACACTTCCAAACACCGCTCTTCCTCACGCAATCATTCACCATCCCGAAGAAGACACTCCCCTCACCTCTCCCGGAAGTCAAAAAGGACTCGATCTCGCTCACCAGTGCGGGACAGTTCCCCAGATGTCAAAAAATACACTGACAGAGGGGGGAAATGATGTAACACTCTCTTTGTAGCTTTTTTGTTTTGAGCACACATGAGATGTCTACATGTCCTATGAATGCCTACAACAATATGAAGGCATTCTGCAAATTTCCATTTGCATTATATTGCTGAACAATAATATTAAAATAGCATTTTTAAAACAACTAAAAGACGGAATTTGATTATTGAGAGAGGCTGTTAATATCATTTCAGAACTATTTTTAATAGGTCATTGTGTATCCTTGTTTCCTTGATTTTTTAATATAATTGTATTGTTTGTATAAACATATACTTTGTGCGTGTGTTCACACTAAGTATATATGTTTATATATTATTAATTTGTGTAAATTAAAACTTAACCAGCAATAAACATGATGTTCGTAGCTACAGTCGTAATTACTCCGGAATATATCAGCAATAATTTAGATTTTCTCAACAGTGGTCTATGGTTTAAAAAAACGTTTAGAAATTAACGTTTGTGCAATAAACGCGAGTGTTTGTCGGCGACGTTTCTGTCATCCATCCATTCAGTGCGTGGTGTCAGAATGAATTATTGCGCCTGAGATTTTCCTCAATGCGCGACTTAAATTTCATTTTAAATGTCATTATCATTCCTTTGCGGCGGTTAGACATGCTTGCCCAAGCTTTACTGTCGCCACTAAGCAAGCATATTTTATCGCCATTCATCCTCTTATTTCTTATCAAAGAGTCTGAAAGTAAAGGCTCGGTTTCCGTGATCCACCTGGTTGCCCTCACCTCACAACGTGATATTTAATTTAAATCAAAATACACGTATGTTAGGCTAATTAAAAACTGCAGTATTTACACGAGTAGCCAAAACGGCATTTTCCTTCAGTTTTATAGACGAAGCATTATGTGGGTGTAGGCCACTGGGTTTATCAACATCTGATTACGTGTCGTTTTACATAACGCAATTGTACCATTATGATTTATCTGAACTCCCATTATCGAGTCGCACTTGGACATTTATAGCTACATATTACTCCTACTCAAACATACAAGTGGTTTCAGAACGCTTTTGCGTGTCTCCTAACTGGTTTATTGCGTTTTATCTGAAGTCTCAAAACGCATTTTAATTGCTAGCCGATTTTATGTACCAGTGCCTTAAGTTGTGTATTTTCTCTCTGGCATGGCAAAGCTACATTTCTTATCACTTTACACCATTATCCCTCTCATATCCTTCCATGGATATGATTCCAAATAGCGTCGTCTCACTCACGCTTCATAAAACCTTTTGTACTCTTTCAACATTGTGAAAATAGTCTCGGATAAATTGTAAAAATAGTCGCGGATAACGGTTTCCTTCCCTTTTCAAACTAGGTCATATATAAACACCATTAAGCGCCGTTACGAGGCTTGATTTGCGAGGAATGGATTTGCCTGAACTTTATGACGGGCATGAGAGCCCCATTAAGATAGGAAAGAAAGTGCCATTATTGTCATTTGAAGAGGTCCATGCAAACACAGCACTATGCCATATATTCTCGAAATTTGCTTGAATATAATAAAACATTCAGTTTTTATTTAAAAAATATATATATAAAAAGTCATGTATGTGATGTATTTACTTGTCACTTTTTGAAGTCTTGACAAATGCAAGGTTGTAGTAAAGAATAATGATTTAAATGTCATTCGTCTTAAATAACGCTTTATTTATTTATTTGTTTTATTCATGCAAACGAATGGAAAGGATGCTCGGATGGAGTTCTGGAAAAATAATTGGTCAAAGAATAAAATTTCCGATGTCAACACTTTTTACAAACGTGTTAAGTTAAAAAGTCTAGTTGGGGGACAAATCCAAAACAGAGAAATTCAGAAAGTCTTTTTAAAATTAAGAAAAATTAGAGATACATTAAAAAACTTAAATCTATAATAGGCTATTATTTGTTTTTTTAAATAATTATTTTTTGTTGCTTCAACACACAAGACTTGGGAAATTCCCCTAATTGAAAATCACCTTTTGCTGCCCATTTCTCTCTTGTTCTGACCTCTCCAAACTGACTGCCAGGTGCGCTTACGTTGCGCACACATCTCAAACTAATTGAGTTCTGTTTCACTCTCAATGTTAATTCGTTTACACCGAACAGCTCGTTTTTATTTATCCACGAGGACTTTAGTTTAATGGACCGTGGACGGGTGTGCTTAATGACAGGTAAGCTTGGTTAAAGCAAAAGACGGACAACATGTTGAGAGGTGTGCGTAATGATTGCCCTTGTCACCAGTGTCCATAGATTTTACGTAACAAGGACTTAATGGTGCCTCTTAATGTGTACATTTAGAAGCCCACGCGCTCTTTTTACGAGAAAAAGAAATGTTTAATAGGTCAATTCTATCTTACACATAGTATTCGGCTTCAGATAAAAATGCGCTATTCAGAGTAGCCTATATGTAAAAAATAAATATGAACTTTTTAGACCCCCCCAACCACTTCGCACCCTGCTACACTTTTTAAAACGAGATCAATACGTTTTTTTTTACCATTTTCCCAAAGAACATTTTAATAAGGAAGTAAAGACATCTTCCCACTAAATAACATTTTGTGCAATAGAAAGTTTCCATGGACGTTTAATGTTATTCATAGATGCCAAGTTATAGGCTATTTGTGCAGTTACTTTGTTGTCATATTTTGTTTTTGCTTAGAGAATTAAAGCTCAAGGTCTGGATTATTTTGCCTTTGATAAGTGTGAATCGATCCTGCCTCTCTTCTATCGGAAGTTGATAAAGAGAATTTGAGAATTTCTAATGTTTTATCAACATTTTTTATTCTACATTTTGAAGTCCCTTTTTTTATACCCGTTCGGTGTTCATTGAACAGCGGCAGCCTTTTCTGTGGAGATCAGAGATACGGATTCCCCGATTCACCTGTCTTTGCAGTAAATCTAACAACTGCAGGTGTAACACATATAGTCGCAGGCAAACAGAAAGTGTTTGCCAAGGGCATTGATTTGAGCATGGTCAGTTCTGTTCAATTATTGTCAAACCGCGGGGCAGTCGAAAGGAAACACGTACAGAATCTACTGCCAGTTGACAGCTTTGTGTAAACAGTGAAACCAATGGTGCAGCAGGGTCACATGGTCACGGTGGCACACCTATGAGGCCCTCGATCGGCGCCAGACGCTCAGACTGCAGGTAGAGCAGAGGTCCTGATCAGGGGCAGGGCGCTGGCTCGTGTACAGCACGGTTTCCCCGGTCTGTGGCAATCATGAATCGGGAAGAGCACTATTACCCTCCTAACCACCTGTACAAGGACTCTTGCGCCTTCCAGAGACATCCCAACGAAGATTACAGCCAAAACCCTCCACCGTGTCTGTATATGAGTAGACAGACTCAGTCCGTCTACGCCTCACCGTCCTTGGGCAGCCAGGACCAGCCAAATCTTACCGACATTACTTCTTATAACATGTCGACCCGGGATGATCTGACAGGGCCTCATCTTCATCTTCCCCAGACTCCGCAGACATCTCTACAGACGCTCGGCGGTTACGGAGACTCTCTTGACCTGTGCGGGGATCGGAACAGATACCATCTGCCCTTCCCGTGGATGAAGTCAACGAAATCTCATACGCACGCCTGGAAAGGACAGTGGACAGGTAACTCTCGTACTTCGGCCGTTAATTTGTAGGTTTACCAATTAACTTTTGACAAAATTAAAGCAGGCCCTAATGTCAAATTCATGCTTATGATCTCCAAAGTGCTTAAAAGAATCATTGTGCTACAAGATTTCCATTTGGAAGTAGATGATTGAATTTCTAATTACCCCATTTAGTTAAAAATAACTTTGTTTTCGTAGATTCCAAACGCATCCATCGTTGTTCAGAAAAAGAAAAGGATATAGCCGACAGGACCAGGGTTCTGACAATGGGCTGGGTTTCCCAAAGGCATCGTAGTAATGCTGAAACGCGGCCCTGAAAAAGTGTTATTGTCGTAAAAAATCGTTAAAGCAGTCACAATTCAGTAATATACACATCCCATTTTTCTTGAGTGGTCCTTCAGTGAGTGGTCCACACGCAAATTACTTTTTTGTCTTTCTTTTAAAAGACAAAAAAAAAGATAAAATACTTTTTGGTCTTTTATCGCCCATAAGAAGAAAACCGTTAGAAAGGAAGTAAAGAAAGTTCGTTTTTTGTTTCTTTGCTTTTGTCTAGAAATTCTATACTGCATACAATTGATGACTTTTAAGTGCCTGATTATTTTTTACATAATTTCTAGAACAATGTTAATAGTTATATTTACTGTAAAATGTTACGATTATTAATTTTTGTAATATTAAAAAAAATCGTGAAATAAAAGTAAAAAACAATAACGGTATAGAAGTAATTCCTTATATAATATATACATACAATTTGTCATATATACTTATTAAAATAGCCTATAATTGATAGGCTATTATTATTTTGGGATTAAATTAATGACCTGATGAACATAAATAGCCTATTACTTGACCATTGCAAGGTATCCTTTTTATGGAACAGTTTTACAGTGAAAATGAATTTGATCTGGATTTCTTTTACTTTGAAGAAATTTTAAAGACTAATTTTAATTCCCCAATTAGTAGCCTATTTTATTTAGACGTCGGATAAAAACATTTCTAGCGGTGAATGCACGTCAAATTTCACCAGATGCTGAGTGATTAAAGCCTATATTGACGGAAACTAGGCTACAACACAACTTTCATTCGAGACCATACGCTATTTCTTGTCATTGAATCTAACAGCCAAAGGTGCCCTATTGAAATAAAAAGAAACTAGCCTAATTCGAGTTAAATGCATATTATTTTCAGTCTGAAACATCTGGTTTAAATGCATATTATTTTCAGTCTGAAACATCTGGTTTAGGGTAGTCTTCATTTTTACATGAACTATAGGCTACTGAATTCAGTTGGGAGGTTTTGACCTTTGAGTTGACGCCCGTGAGTTTTTTTTATATATATATATAACGCCCTGATCAAACGTTCAGATAACTTTCAAACTGTAATATCCTCAGAGGCAGATGGTGTCTGTGTCGAAAACATGACCTTACTAAAATGTCACTACTGTTATTCTGTTTTAGGACCTTACATGGTGGAGGCCGAGGAGAACAAGCGCACGCGGACGGCGTACACCAGAGCGCAGCTGCTCGAGCTCGAGAAAGAGTTCCTCTTCAACAAGTACATCTCGCGCCCGCGCCGCGTGGAGCTCGCGCTCACCCTCAGCCTCACCGAGAGACACATCAAGATCTGGTTCCAGAACCGACGCATGAAGTGGAAAAAGGAGGAGGACAAGAGGAGAGCCAGAGGAGTGGACCCCGAACAGGATTCCTCCATCACGTCCGGAGATCTGAAGGAGGAGTCATGTGTCGCTCCGGGAACGGGACCCCCCTCACCCCTGCACTCTCACCTACCTCCAGTCCCACAAGACTCGTCAAACAAACACTGACCAAAAGAGACATGTGTCATCAACACAATCTTTCAGCCTGCCATCGACGTGTGGAAATACAAGTGTGCCAGTGACACTGACAAGAGTGCGTCAAATCCTGTAAATCTGTACAGTATAGGCCTACTAAAAGATTGACAGTAGGGGGCGATCTCAGTTGTGTGAGAGGCGAAGCTCCCCTGGAGTCAGTTTCTTGGGAGGTGTTTTTGTGTAATAGAAATTCATGACGTCATCAAATGTTCATGAGCAAAACTTTATTGGACATTGTTATAATTGTATTCGTATTTATAGATAGACAATGAAAAGTCAAATTCAAGTGAATATCTCTCTTATCATGAATTTCTTTCAATAACATTCATAATATTTATGTAGCTACTGCTAAACAAATTAAAAGCATGTGTGCAGTGTGCCGTCATATCATTTGTTTTAATTTGGTGCAAATAAGTAGCCTAAAACAAAGGAACCCATAAAAGACCGAGAAAAAATTTGTAATGCAATAATTTTATATAGCCCTATTGGAATTATTCATTATTAATTAATCAGAGCAAGCTGTTCAAGCATTTTTAGGATCACTATGAGGGTACATTGGCAAAAACATAAGTACTGCCATTTTTCTTATACTTCTCTTTACTATAGATTTACAAAGCATCAAAATTGTTCTTTTATTGCGTGAGAGGCGCCAGAACCCAGCTAACAGGGAACGTTGTCACAATTTGGCTAACGTTCTGGCAAGGTTCTCTCAAAGTTGTGAACAAACATTCTGCCGGTAACGTTAATAGAAAGTTCATTCAAAGTTATCTAGTCTTGAAGAGGCTAGCGTTCTCAAAACGTTAGCACAAACCATTACATCATTCATGGAACGTTTTTCTGAAACATTTTAGTTGGATGTACACGAGGATACTTGCTAGTTTCAGAGGGTTTAGACCAGGGCTGTCCAAACTCGGTCCTGGAGGGCCGGTGTCCTGCAGAGTTTAGCTCCAACCCTAATTAAACACACCTGAAGCTAATCAAGCTCTTACGAGGCATAGAAACTTCCAGTCAGGTGTGTTGAGGCAAGTTGGAGCTAAACTCTGCAGTACACCGGCCCTCCCGGACCGAGTTTGGACAGCCCTGGTTTAGACATTCAAACGTAATTTTCCCATTACTTTTGCTAAATGATCAAATAGAACGTGCCTTTATTTTAATGTTTCCCCTAACGTTCACATAACACAGAAAAACGTTTTTCAAACATTTAAAAACCTGGACGTTTTAAATGTTCAGAAGGCATTCGAAAATAACGTTTGCATAACTTAATGGGTTTACGTTTTTAGAACAAACGGCTACTTCATATGGGTCAATTCGGCATATAGGCCTTCTTATTTTCTATGTGTGGATTAGCCAATTTTTTAAAGAAATAGGCTATACAATCAAGTAGATGCAGTAAAAAAAATTTGTAACGGTAACTTGTTACAGTTTGGTTTGAATGTCAGATAAGACAATATTGCGTAACCTGAGGCTACAGATTTTTTTAACCTCTTCAATCGCGCGCTCTCGTTCCGCTGCGCGGTCATTCTTCAAGCGTTCAGACAGTTGGCCCACAATATCTGCTTTTTTGTTGAGACGGGCACAGATGACAAAAGGGAAGCCAAAGCGCTCCTTGTACTCCGAGTTTAGACGGTACATTTGCAGAACCTCTGCGGAGTCCAGTGTGGTCATACCGGCTCGACTCTGCTCTTCTTGAGACTCGCGTGTTAGTGTCCCGCTCTGGAGGTCCCGGCCCGCCAAATCAGGGTGACACCGCAAAATGCCCGCTTTACCTGAACACATTCAATGTACTTAACCAGTAAATAAATTATTGTGTTTAAAACTTAAGGAAACAAAGCAGAAGAAATCACCCGAGTCTGGTAGACGGATAATGAATTCCGTTATGTGAGCCTCGATGTCTGCTAGATCTTTGAATGGCCGGTGGGACCATATTGCAGCCGAAATGAGGGGGCATTTCTCAACCACATTACCGAATAGTTTCACAAAATCCTCGTATGTTAGAGCATTTACCACGTTTATGTCCATGGCTCCGGCGCGTGTCCTCTGCAAACTATAGGGAAATGGCAAAAGCCAATATTGGACGAGGTCAACGTCCATTGGGGCAACAACTGTTCCCATTTAAATATCAGTAGTTGTCTCAATGTGACGCACTAAGGAGGATGAATATCCTCATTACACAATACAGGTATGATTATTGGGGTTTATATATCCTATTTAAATTTATTCCATGGTCTGTCTTGAATATTGGATTCCGATTGGCTGGCAGGTATGCAGTAAAACCATTTAATGCACAGGTAGTTCCATATTACTGTTCCATATTAATGCGCTGCTTTAATTGATGCACACATATGGAGCGAATTTTGCGACAACATTAATCAAACAAATCCAGCGTTTTGCAAATAAACACAATTTGCTTTGCAAATAAAAACTCGACTTTCAGACAAACGCAAAGTGATTTGCAAATACAGAACTCAATTTGAGAGAAAATGTAGAGGTATGGACAGATATATGTATTGTGTGTTACAACTGTGAGACTCATTTGCCTTTTTATGAGGAAACTTGGCTTGATTTTCTCACAAATGCGTGCTGGCAGATTTTCTCACAAATGCAATTGAGCGACTTTCTTTTCCAAAAACAGCAGATGGCGCTGTCGGTCAATTTAAGAGAAAATGGGTATGGACAGATATATGTATTGTGTGTTACAACTGTGAGACTCATTTGCCTTTTTATGAGGAAACTTGGCTTGATTTTCTCACAAATGCGTGCTGGCAGATTTTCTCACAAATGCAATTGAGCGACTTTCTTTTCCAAAAACAGCAGATGGCGCTGTCGGTCAATTTAGGCTACGCTAGTCTTCGGAGACCAACCTTTTCAGACAAATATGAGTGTGGAACAGGTGAGTTTCTGTCTTACTATATCTATAATTAACCATATAGATGTTTTAACAAAGCGACCCTACTACAATGTCAGTGAAATTCACAATAAGTGCTGTAAAGTTGAGGGGTATAACAATATATCGTGTCACAATATATTGAAATACTATAAAATGCAAATGTATTGTGGATAGCGTCACCTGTGTACCAAAAATGAAAGCGTTTTGAATTGTATTTTTACGTTAGGTCAAGTAAGATTTATTGTCATTCTGCTATATATGTTGAGACATAGCCTACATTGGAGAGAAATCTCTGCAGTAAAAGTTTAAACAAGTATAAAACTACACATAGACAACCTACTGAAAGGAGTAGGCTAATCTAATTATACAAATAGGCTAAATCAAACTAGTTTAAGTTCAGGTGAGCTTAATTGTGATTCAGCTATATAAATGTACTAAAATATTATCTAAACATTAATATCCCTCACGGAAAATTAACCATGGTTTTACTAAATAAATACCATGGTATTTGTAGTACCGCTGCCATTATAGGAATGGTCACCTGCAAAAAAAAACATTGTTACCACACTTTTACTATAGTAAAAGCAACTTTAATTTTCGTAAGGGATATCATAGTTTATTATCATATTTATGTTTATATATAGCATAGTTTATATACACGCCTTGTACAACATTTAAAACTAAAAGTGGCCTGTAAGGAGATATTTCATATTTCAACCAATATACCGGCAGATTTTAGTCTGACAATAGCCTGTTTGGAAAAATCCAATTAAAAATATGTAGCTTTTTATATATGGCCGAGCAACATTTTAACTCATGAAGTTAAGAATAAAAGGCTACTGTCAGGAATTATATTAGTGGCTCTTCAAAACGCAAACATTCGTCATCTGAGTCACTCCGAGAAGAGTCCTCACTGTCCAAAGTGTGTCTTCACCCATGTAGCGCTCCATCATCCAACACACAGAAAAAGAAAGTAGGCTAAATTCTATGATGAAGCTTGACGTTTTGATGCCATTTTTCGGGGGCATCTATATGTTTACCTGGCTGACCTCAGCTCATTAACATCTGAACAGAGGGCTCAGTGTGAGGCGGGATCACATTAGCGATAATGAGGTGAGACAGGAGAAACTTTACCTCTCCTTACTTTCATACGGATTATATAATCAAAGAATATTTGTTTTCAATTTGAATTGGTTTTAAAAGTAGACATTTCAAGCTTTCTATACATATATGTATCATGTATGTGAGGCACATATTCACTGAGATTCAGGTTGTTTTATTCATGTGCCTGTGAAGAAAGTTCCTGGAGACCGAGACGGCAGAGAGCGCACCCTGTTTGTTTTCTTTATTTTACAAAAGCACATTGTTTTGTTGTTATTATGACTATACACAAATGTAAGTAGACCCTTTGCAGTTTCAAATGATGCCATACTCGTATCTGTATTTTTTATTATTTTCGTGGTCATCAAGAAAACGTGACAAAACACGCCGGCGCGGTCTTCGACTCCAAAGATTATTTTCTAATCATTACATTGTTAAACTCATTCTGAAATACTAGTAAGCCACTGTTTGTTAATATCATTCTGAAATACTGGTAAACCACTGTTTATTAAAATGCTGAATTTAGTATTATATCAGCGTGAACTTGATCCTTCTCCCCAATTCACAGGACAAGAGTGACACCAGAAGAGAAATATTAATAATTTTGCTTAGCTAAAAAATACATAATTATTTTAGACACAAATGATTGCACAGTGTTACAACATTTAAAAAGTTTTAGATATTATACTAAATAATGTGATTTGTTTAAATTTTTTTTATTAATAATTAATGACCTCTTGGGTGATATTACTATATCTGATAGCCTACTAAATTAAATTGTCTAAGCTTTTATTTTTGGCACACAATATTGTCGCTATCCATAATACATTTGCATTTTAGTATTACAATATATTGTGACACGATATATTGTTATACCCCTACATTGTTTTGAATGTTGAACAATTGTATCAACATATGTATATATTCTATATCCCGCGTAAATTAAATGTTTAGCCATGTCACTACTGATTTTTGAACTAATCATGTTAACAACTTTGTGAATCTGACCGACACTGTAGTAGGGTCGCTTTGTGAAAACATCTAAATGGTTAATTATAGATATTGTAAGACAGAAACTCACCTGTTCCCCACTCCTGTTGGTCTGCTGTATTCCCTGAAAAGGTAAACAGGTGTTTCGGGTCTCAGGAGACTAGCGTAAATTGGCCGAGAGAGCGCCATATGCTGTTTTTGGAAAAGAAGGTTACTCAATTGCATTTGTGAGAAAATCTGCCTGCACACATTTGTGAGAAAATCAAGCCAAGTTTCCTCATGAAAAGGCAAATGAGTCTCACAATTGTAACACACAATACATATATTTGTCCATACCTGTGCATTTTCTCTCAAATAGGGTTTTGTATTTGCAAATCACTTTGCGTTTGCTTTAAAGTCGAGTTTTTCTTTGCAAAGCAGATTGTGTTTATTTACAAAACGCTGGATTTGTCTGAATATTGGCACAAAATTCGCTCCATAGATAACGTCAACATAGCGGATGATGTCCGGATCGCATTCATACTCAACGAGATTTGGTTGTAGAGTATATACTCTTTTAGCGCTCGTTAAGTAAGTACTTATTGAAACTAAGTACCTAATTTACTCATTGAGTATGCGATTTCGAACGCAGCCACCGTAAATATTGAGGCCATGTTATAATAGGTCTGATAACAGTTAAAATGGGTTGTACAACAGCGTTTAGGACAAAGACGACCCATGAGTAAGAGGTTTTCCTGGTCTTATGTTTAATATTCTGTTCTGCGCACATCTGAAATGTTACTACACCCCAGGTGTCATCATGCACCGTGGCGCCACCCTCTGTGTGTCTATGATAGAAACACCTTCAGTCAACACATAGGCCTATTCCAAACCACAAAATCATAAGACACAAAATGCACAATTTATATTGTGATTTATTCGCTTTTTTTTTGCATCTTAAACCTTACATACAACTATTTTTCAATATTTTCATAAACATTTTACAGTTTGTTAACTCATTTTCAATGATCATGCCCTTTAATTATTGTTTTAGTGGACTGAAAAAGTTAGGAATGCTTAACCTAAACAGTAAGGGTGTTTGGACTTTGCTGAGTTTGAGTTGTTGACTTAAAAAGACACACTGAAATGTAAGCTATGGACTATATTGTTTATAGAAAATCTGCACAAATGTGCAAATTAAATTTCTGTTAAGCATAACTAAGCTCACTGTAGACAATTCTTATTACATGATAAATAATATTTCAAGAATAATGATTAAACCATAAACGTCTAAGATATTTGAATAAATATAATGAAAAATTAAGAAAGTTTTTTTTGTTATAAAAATAGAGCAATTTCATCTGCAAAATGCAGCAAAAAATAAAATAATTCATAATCTGTTGTACTTCTCAAACACAGCATCTCTTTTAAGCCTTCATTATGGAGTACAGAAGCAGGTTATTCAGCTGTTACAGTGTACAATATCTAGAATTCTAATTAAAATTGGGAAGGTTTGTTATTTATTTATATATATATAAATTCCTAAAGAAGCTTCCTGCACAAAACAACATTCAAATACTGTATGTTATTAATTACAGTGTAAACACTCATGGAAAATGTGAAAATTTGTTAATAGGCCTTAATCAAAAAACATTAAACACATTATTGGTGGTACAATATGCACATTAATTATTCATTCCAATTCCTTCCACGTTTTCTCTTAGAAATTAAAAATGCTATGTGTAAGTGGCTATTAATGGAAGCACAAGTTATGCATTATATTTTCCTAATGCAAGGCTTTAACTCCTATGTTTAAACGAGAGGTTCTGTTCTTACAGATCCAGGATTGTCCACAGCTTTGCTTTCATCTGAATTCTCAGTGTCGGACTGGCAAACATCCATTTTCTCCATCAATGTAGCATCAGGGGTCACGGGCGCATTCTGATATGTTATGTCATTGTGGCAGTATCCTCCAACATTGTAATATAGCTGTAAACAGATATCACAGTGAGTGTGCATCCACCAACAATTTAACCCATTTTTAAAAACATATTTCACATAAAAGTCACCCTCTCTTCCAAAGCAGCCAGCTCTTTTTCCATGAAAGCCACAAGCTTGGAGAAACAAGGCCGGTCGACAGGATCAAGCATCCAGCAGCGACACATTACCTTGTAACTAAACAAACCCAAACACGTTTTAAATATCATTCTCCAGTGTTTTATAAAATATTATATACGTATATATAGTGGTACTTACACAAATTCTTCAGCATAATAGGGTTGCTCCATGTGATATCCACTTTCAATCATTCTGTAGAATGCGTCATTCACAGTTATACCAGGATATGGGGTGACTCCTAATAGTGAGTACAAAATATGTTCATATGTTTAAACAGAAATCATTGATAGGAATTGGAATCTTGGCTCAATACAAGTTAAAACCTGTATACAGCAGAGAGAGAGAGACACCTAGAGAAAAGATTTCCCATAGCAAAATGCCGTAGGCCCAGACGTCACTCTGCATTGTGTAAACCCCTTGGAAAATACTCTCAGGAGCCATCCACTTCACGGGCAAACGCACCTGCAAAAATGTCATGTAAAAAATTATAAGTCAGCTAAATAAAGACCAGTCACTTCAAGACTATCATATATGCACACACAATACCTACATTTCCTCTTACAACGTAGTTGGAATCATGTTCAATGTCTCTTGCGAGGCCAAAGTCACCGATCTTCACCTGTCTGCCGTGTGTCACCAAAACATTTCTGGCTGCCAAGTCCCTATGGATACACTGTAGGCAGAAAATTATTCACTAAAGCCTTTTTTAAATTGACTATATAACAATATGAGAAAACAAATCAAGAAATAAAGCACTCCGAGACCATTTTTCTTATTCTAATAATCAAAATATGTCTAAAAATGTAATGTACAGAAGCTGTTGTAACATGCTCATGTGGTATTCAGAGATAACTGTTAGTTTTATCTCTGTTAAATGGAAGGAAGTAGAAGTATCATGATCAGAAAGTTAAGCTCACATTTTTAGAGGACAGGAACTCCATGCCCTTTGCAACTTGAAAAGAGAAACTCAGAAGGTCATCATAGGTGAGACTCTGAAGTACCTCTTCTTGGTGTTTGTCTTCACATTCAAGCATTTCTTTACGGAATTAACATAAACAATTGTTTTTTTAAATTGATTTGACTAATTATCATTAGTTAATTGCTAACAAATAACAAATAAAATGAGCATATGAACATTCTGAAATCACATGTTTGCTTACTCTGTATTCATGTTTTATGAAATAATATGTGAAATCAAGTGAATATGAATAATCAAAATAGAAATAGATCACATACAAAGCTGCCGCTCTTAAAAGTCACTGTATAATTCATCTCTAGTTTTAAACAATTCAGATTCTCCCGTTCTCCACCTACCCTCAATAGTAGACACTGAGCTGATGCTGGGACTGAGGAGTGCCTCGTTCTCCTGTCCTTTGGTTGAGGGAGTCATGTGCACGTATTGGTTGTTATCAGGCTCAATATACTCACTGTGGAGGTGCAACAAGGAGAGAGATGCACACAGTCATTTACAGTAACTGTACGACAGTTTATTCATTTATGTACACCTTTAGATTTACGGTTCCCCTTTAGCACAATATATTCATTTCCCTCTCTTCCGTACTCTTTTTTTTTCTTTGTCGAAAAGAAGGCCACTGCTGTAATTCACTGCCTGGTGGACATTTATGCAAACCTGGAGTTTCTCTTCTGCTGGAAGTTGTGGTAGAGGCCCCTGAATCTGTCCCTGTTGAAAGCGTCTGTCAGATATTTGTGAAAACGTTCCCTGTTGCTCTTCAGATAGTTCAAGAGATCTCCGTTACAGCAGTACTGGAATACCAGGTAAATAGGACCTGTGGATTTCAAAAAACAAACAAACAAACAAACAAAAACAGCTAGTAAATTTGGCTTCAAGGACTGGCTGATTGTATATAATCCTGCTTATTTGATGGTCAAACATACAACCGACCAATCATAATCAAGTAGGTCCCACAAGTACAAAAACCCATTCATTTTCTCCATAGGGAAAATAATTTTAATAATAACTTAAAAATCTATAAAGACAGAACTGTTGTGAGCTCTGAGGTTGCAAATTCGATATGCTTTTGTTCAAGCTATCTGTTCACATTATTTCAACCTTTTTTGTTTTAAATAATCAAATTCAACTGTGCAATTTGTTGTGAAAAACTACATTACCCATGATGCTGTAATATTTTAATATACTGTTTCTATAGATATAATCAACAACTTTCAATGAACAGTTTTATATTTCACTATTGTTTTTAATTTATGTCATTCATAATGCTTCATGGGACTGTAGTTCTTTCTCTCACTAAATCCATTAGGTAAACAGTCTTTCTTTAAGATTTTCAAATATTGGCCTCAAATGAAAGTTTGTAAGGTTGTTATTCACCTTATAGCTGCTTGGCTTGGTTCATGGCTTACAACATGTTAACAAAGACTTTTTAAAAATCACTATGGGAAAAATGAATGGAAAAAATATTACCGGAACCAATGCTGCTCTATAGATAGCTCCAGTAGAGTCCAGTTGGACTTCTCCACATCTTACCTGAGCCTGTACAAGCTCCGAGCAAGTTGACAATGTTTTCATGGTGTCCAATATGAGTCAGCATTTTCAGTTCAGACATCAGAGCTTCCTTTTCCACTGCCTGGTGCTTGTCTGATTAGTCCATAAATTAACAACACAAAGCACACATTTACCATCATATGCCAGTGATGTATGCAGTTGATTTATTTAGCTTTGTAGAGACTTAATGCTAATTATATCATTACGTACCCTTTAACATTTTTACTGCTACCTGAATAGACACTCCAGGCTTGCTGATCCCATATGCTGTAGCCTGTACAACCATCCCAAAAGCTCCAGATCCCAGCTCATTCCCTTTAGAAATCACACAAAACAAATGCGTAACACCTAATACGTTATATATAGCAAGTCTAAAGAAAGTTCCTGGTGATCTTTACCAAGCTCAAGATTTTCTCGTGGAAATTCCCATTTCAGGTCATACTTAAACTCCCTGAAGTCAATATATATGTAGTCATTGTCGTTGGGTCCGATCATCTGAATCATCTGGATCTGACACTGGTACCCAGGCTTCTGTAACAAAGGAGTGAGAGCATGTGTTTGAAGAGGTAAGATCTATGATTCTAGGTGTTTGTTTGTTATTATGACAGAAGCAGGTATAGGTTTACCTTAACTCTGATGAAGATGATTAAGGCAAAGATGATCGCGAGGAGAATAAAGATGACCAGGAAACAAATCACGTAATCAATACTGAGGAAAACTGAGGGGAAACAAATGTAGCTAAAATCGTGACTCAACCTCAGTGTTAAACACTGAGCTGTCTTTAACTCAAAAATGAGTGTTTACTATTGTCATTTTGCATTATTGACACACTATTTTCCTAATTAATGCTGTTCAGTTGCTTTGACACAATCTGTATTGTTAAAAGCGCTATATAAATAAAGGTGACTTGACTTGACTTGACTTAAACATATATTTGAAATGAAAATTAGGGTTGATTACTGAACTAACATTGGCAGACAATGTGTGATATCTGATTCATATCAGAAAGAAAAAATGTAAATATGTTTTTATAAATATCGATCCCTGAAAAATAAAAGTGGCCAATAAAAAACACCTTTTCAAAGCTGCAAATACTGCTATAAATAAGGGCAGGGGCTGTTTGGAACATGCTATATTTAATTCTGGTTCTCTCTGTGTGGAGTAAAAATATTTCCCACATATTTACATATAGAAATAGGAAGAGTTCACATATTACAGTTCAAAAGTTTGGGGTTGGTAAGATTTGTGAAAATTTTTGTTTTCGAAAGTCTCTTATGCTCACCAAGGCAGCATTTATTTGATCAAAAATACAGTAATATTGTGACATTTTATTACAAATTAAAATAAATGTATTCTATTTTAAAATATTTTAAACTGTAATTTATTCCTGTGATGGCAAAGTTTAATTTTCAGCATCATTACTCCAGTTTTCAGTGTCACATGATCCTACAGAAATCATTCTAATATGCTAATTTACTGCTCAACAAACATTTCTCATTATTATCAATGTTGAAAACTATGGAAGCCCGTTTACGCCACTGAATAAAAAATAAAAGAGGTAATTGCGACTTTTTATCTCACAATTCTGACTTTTTTTCTCAGAATTGCGAGTTTGTATCACGCAATTCTGATAAAAAAAAGTCAGAATTGTGAGATAAAAAGTCGCGATTACCTCTTTTATTATTATTTTTTCTCAGAATTGCGTGATATAAACTCGCAATTGCGAGTTAAAAAGTCATAATTGAGAGATATAAACTCGCAATTCTGAGAAATAAAGTCAGAATTGCGTGATATAAACTCGCAATTGCGAGTTAAAAAGTCATAATTGAGAGATATAAACTCGCAATTCTGAGAAATAAAGTCAGAATTGCGTGATATAAACTCGCAATTGCGAGACATAAAGTCGCAATTCTGAGAAATAAAGTCAGAACTGCGAGATATAAACTCGCAGTTCTGAGAACATATCAGTCTTTTTCCCCCCCTCGCAATTGCGAGTTTATATCACGCAATTCTGTGAAAAAAAGTCGCAATTACCTTTTTAAAAAAAAATTTATTCAGTGGCGGAAACGGGCTTCCATAGTAAACAGTTCTGCTATCAAATATATTTAAGGATTTTTTTTTTTTTTAGGATTCTTTGATGAATAGAAAGTTCAAAATAATTGTATTTAAATGAGAAATATTTTAAAACAATGTAAAAGACTTTGCTGTCACTTTTGATCAATTTAATGAGTCCTTGCTGAATAAAAGTATTTTAAAAACTTACTGACCCCAAACTTTTGAAAGGTAGTGTAAAGAGTTATGAAATCCTTATTAAAATCTAGTAAGATTATGCTAGTCTGTGTATAGGTTAACTCTGCTGAATCCAGTGTTCAATTTAGGGTTTATACCATAGACTGTATAAAAACAGGTTTATACTCACTTGTTGGAAGTCGTATTTGGTCACTACATTCAGTCCCTGCTATGTTAGAGATGCAGCATTTCATAAAATGGTCCTCGCTGTTCGATCTGGGTCTGGCAAAGTAAATTTTCTTCTGACAGAACTGATCTGAATCCATGACCTTGGGCTGGGCAACAGGTATCTCTTTCCAGCCTTCATTATTACAACTGCAAAAATATACAGATAAATAGTTTAATAAATGAGCAAAAAAAACAACAACACACACACACATTTCATGTTTATACCACTGGTTATCGCTGCTTCTTACTTGGTATGTGATGGGCAGATCTTCCAGGATACAGTCATAGGTAGGGAGCTTTCAGTCTCACAAGAGATGACATTTGAATCATTGTGTAATTTTATTGCAATTTTAGGATCGTCTGCAAAATGCATTGCATATAAACTTATTTCACATTTAACATCTAATTTTTTCAGTCAAAATGTTTATGACCACTCACCTGAAATGCAAAGAGACATACTCCTTATGACACTATAGTACTGATTCTTTAGTTTCATTTGATACTGGCCTGGTTCAGGGTTACACAGCTTAAATGTACTAATGAGAGAATCAACAAAATAAGCAAACACCACAACACACTCTATCATTTGCATTGAAATGTATAGCATGAGGTAAATACCTATTAAAATTATGGTAATGAGTCTCTTTGCACTGTATTTTGGTTTGATTTGGTGTAATCCAGTGACACTGGGCTTTTGGGTAGGAGAACACCAGAGCCTGGAAGCAGAAGCTTGCCTTATTTCGTGCTAGTATGCTGTTGTTCTCATTCACCTGCAATATGTCGATTTTGTCATTTTCTGTCAAGGGAGAATCGCCGATAAAAGAGGGGCAAAAATACCACTTTAATTATTATCTGCATAATAAATGATTGTCTTAAATTTGAGGCTGTACACATTAGAACTTGGCAGCTTTAGAAGCAAAATCTGCACTGATCATTGTGTCTTCTATTTAAAAATCATATATTCAAATAAATATTTTTAAGAAACATTTTAATAGAAAGGGCAATAGTTTTCCTCACCAAGGACCCTGACATAGGTGTTCCTAGTTTGTTTGTTTTTAGATACGCAGATATACTCCCCACTATGTGTCACGTTTACTGATTCAATAAAGAAGTATTCTGTCCAGTCTGTAAAATATAACGATGTGATTCCCTTGACCTGAATTAAGGGCAGGAAAAAAAATAAGTAAAAAAATTAGCAAATGGTCAGAGCAGTGAAACATCGATGTAATATTTCTTTATGGTTAGCATTCATATCTTACTGCTGTGTTATTGAAGTGCCATCTCAGTTCAGGGGCATCCATAGACTTTATGGCGCATCGGAGTAGCAGAGACTGACCAGATGTCAGGAAAATCGTCTGAGCCTTTTGCCCATCCACTTTCCTATCGAGATCTGAAAGATAACCAACACAATTCAAAGAAGGTTTTCATGTTAAACCAAAACCCCTATATAACCCACATCCTATATCATCAAAATAATATTAGCTCTCAAACAGTGCTGAAATTTTCCTAGCAAGTTTCCAAGCAAGTTATTAAACTTGCTAAACTTGTTACCATTGTGATACATATTATAATATTATAATATCTGAATACTCAGTATCTAAAGTTTCTGGGTTTAAGGTAGCAGTCATTTGTTGATGTATAATTTTAACATGTATAGACCTTTTTCATGGAACGTGAAATTACCCATTATGCTTTGCGCGTACGCGTATGGAGGATGCTTCGAACTTCCGGTTGCAGCTTGATGCGTTTAGTTAGGCGTTACAGAGTTATTTGGACAGCTCTGAAACGACGGTTGTAATCTGTTTTACTTTTAACGTCCATAATGTCAACAAGCAACGGCAACTTTAGTTCGCGGTGGCAGCACGATCAAGACTATTTGACAAAGACCGTAAACAATGTAACTTTTTCTGTTCCTCATCCTACGAAGTTGACCAGCGCCACCTCCTGGATTGATGATATGAAACAATGGCCAGCAGTCACATATGTTGACATATTAAATTACCTTGTTTTATCTGAGGGTGTGGATGGCGAGGAACTTAGAAATTATAAAAGTACCAAAGCATACAGTTATCTACACAGTAACAAAATTGGACGAATTCTTTGCCGTAAACATCTGCAGTTCAAATTACTGAAAGCGGAGGTAGAGGGTTTTATAGCCGAGTCAGGCTATAAATTAGTTTCTGGGTTTAAGGTAGGAGTCATTTGTTGATGTATAATTTTAACATGTATAGTACATATATATTGTATAGTGACATAAGGATTGCACAGCTGAGTATTAGGGTTATTATCAGTGTTGTCAAGTCCGTGGTTTTGCCGCGGAATTGGGCTACTTTAACACTGTTGCCGCAGGTTGTTTTTCATGTCCGTGGGTTCATGTCCTCGCCAAAAAAACATGTATTTTATCCCCCGGAACGCAATTTTTACCAGCAGGGGACCTCCCTAAAAACACCATTGGGCTAGTTTTGAGTAGCAATTGGGCGGGTTTTGTTGTGAACATCTGGCAACCCTGGTTATTATATATAAAAAGAACAATGCTGTTATATAAACTATATAAGGAACAATGCTGTTCCTTATATAAGAAAGCAAATATTTGAAAAACTTACTTTCAGTATCATAGTAAGTAAAATTGTTCGCTGACAAAATTGAAACAATGTCTTCTTGTCTCATGACCCACAGATACGTACACTACAATGATACTAAAATGTTAGAGGTCAGTACGATTTTTTTAATACATTAAAACTTTATTCAGCAAGGATGCTTTAAACTGTTTCAAAGTTACAGTAAAGACATTTTTAATGTTACAATGGACTTTTATTTCAAATAAATGTTCTCATTTCATTCATCAAAGAATCCTGATTAATATATTATGGTTTCCCCAAAACTATTAAGCAGCACAAATGTTTTCAACATTAATAATAAGAAGAAATGTCTCCTGAGCAGCAAATTAGCACATTAGAATGATTTCTGAAGGATTTTCAGTAATGGCTGCTGAAAATGTTCTTTTTGATCAAATAAATGCAGCTTTGGTGAGCATAAGAAACTTTCAAACACGTTCAAAAACAAACTTTTGAACGGTATTGTGTACTAGTGTATTAAAAATCATGTCAACACATTACATACCGAAATGATGAAGCTGAGTACATTCTTTTCCTAGGGAATTACTGGCACAGCACGTAATATTTGGACTTTCATGATGATCATCGTCACTCGTCACAATGCTCTCTGTCTTATACCACTTATTTTTCATGCCCTCCTCTGGATTATTTCTAAAAGGAAAACAGTTGAATCACGGACATACAGTTACAGCAGCATTTTATGTAATAAATTCTCCCAACAAGAAACCAGCTCTTCAGAAGCAGTATCTACAATGGTAGCAGGCCGTAATGTCATATTACCTGTTACCATACCACCTGATGGTTGGTTTTGGGTTCCCCTCAGAAGTACACACTAATTGAGCTATATTTGTAGACCCTGCTTTTGCAATAGCTTTGAGCACTGGAACTGATGGCCTCCCTACAGAGAAAACAAAGATCTTACATTAAATGTAACAATTCTGGCATTAGTATCAATATAAATATATTTCCTCCATTTTATGTTTGTGTCTGACTTACTTTGTGGTGACCGAACAACTGTAACACTATGATTGCCACAGATTACAGTGTATGTTTCATTTCCAAATCTCTCAGTTTGCTGTAATGCATGCATAGAGGTATTTATCCTGTAGGAAGCATATAAAAATTATAATCAATTATTCATTAAGAGATATAATTTGAACATACCAGCATCTAAACTTATAATTTATCAATGACATATTACATATCAAGTGATGTATTAGAGTAATCCATTCAAAACTTCATTAAACAATCAATACGGTATGAACCTTTGGCAGAGACATTTAAGCCCATCTGAGCCGTTTTGTTGGCATGCACTGTAAATTTCCACAGTTTGTCCTTCAGTGAAATCCAGTTTAATTGGGTCAGGACTCATCAAATGAGTCTCTTCCAATGTGCATCTTACAGTCTAAAAAACAACAAAAAAAAACAACAAGTGCAATGACGTTAATCATCAAAATAGCAAGCATAGCTTGACAGTAACACTAAAATACAAATATCTGTGGTCATTACGGCAATTTCTGTAAAATCATCAGTTCTGCTTTTATTTTTAGCTGCTTTTTAACTGTTAAAAACTGTCTAAGCCTTGAATGCAAAGTAAGAAAAAGACCGTATGTCCCTTCTTACAGAATCTTGTTAAATAATCAGAAGAAACACAAAAAAGGTCATTACATATAAAGGGTGTTTAAATATGTTTAGCATTTAACTATAATATAGGCTAATATTCACATATTTTATTATTAAATGCCTTAGGAATTAATGAATACTTTTACTGTTTTATTAAAGACATTTATATAACAATGATTTTATTTTTTCATCTTCCGTCAAGAGAACCCTTTTACAGTGATGATACTTTGGCAGCAGCATCAACACTTTAAGGACAAATCTCTGTTTTTAATCACTTTCTATTTTATAAAATTAACAACCTTGTTAAACTGAAAGTTTATAATGTTTAAATCTTACAAAAAATGAGCCTAAAAAATTGCCATTTATAAATTAAAAAGGCATCCATGTGCCTACATTCAAATTCATGTAAAATCACTGGTGAGAAAAATCTTGCTATGGTGAATAGTTCATCTTCAGGAATCTCTAACCTCAGTCCTGTGGCATATGTAGGTGAAGCTAAAATATCTGCTTGAAATGAGCCTGAGAACTACAGGCAGAAAGCTGTAGTGAGCCAGTGAGGGGCTGATAAGACGGACTTTACCGATCCATCAGTGTCACACTGGGGATGAGTCTCAGCTGAACCGTCCGTCGCCGCGCTGCCGCGAGCGCTCCAGTGCAGCACGAGCAACACTTCGGTGCAAGATAAAGAACAACACAAATATGAGAGAAAGACAATGGAACTAAAAACAACTATACTTCAATAAATGAAATTGTATAATTTACAAATCAGCACAATTAAGCACATAAAATCCATTAAAATGCGCTCATAATAACATAAATAGCCTAAATGAACTAGATATTAGAGTTTGTCACCAGTTCACTTGCCTACAAGTAACAAATGTTTTGTCCGACTTACCCACCAAAATCCTTTTTCCTGGCCGCATCGCGTGAAGGCATAACAGCTTCTTCCTCGACCCTTGTCTGATCATGAAATAGGATGGACAGCGAACAAAGGCACAAAGACTTTCACTTCAGCGTATGACACAAAACATCACTTCTTAATATGGCACAAAGACAGTCGCTTCAGCACATGACACAAAACTTTACTTCTACTAACGTTTAGGCACCCCTTTAAATGCCTCAGGTTGGGAATTAGTCTGAGAGCAATTAAAAGAAGATTCCTTTGTGTTTTGGCAAGTAGATTGCCCTGACTTTAGTTATGTTAAATTTAATTGAATTAAAATGACATTTTAATTAAATTAAAATATTTAATTTAATTTAACACACACACACACACACACTGTTCAAAAGCTTAGGCCATTAGTATTTTTTTTAAAAAGTTTAAAGCCAGTTATTTCTATTTTTGCTGCAGTGTGTCAGTAAATATCAGCTTACATTTCCAAACACTCCTTCTGCCATTAATTGTAAGAATCCAGTGAGATTTTTGTTTGCACAAGGAGTCTGAGAACAGCCAGTGCTCCACACAGAGATCTGATCTGATCATCATCCAGTCTGTCTGGAATGACATGAAGAAACTAAATCCAGAAGAACTGTGGCAACGTCTCCAAGACGCTTCATTTTAAACCAAATGTTGATTTATTTTAGTTAATATAAATTTATTAATTTCTGTATTTTGTTTGTTTATATATATATATATATATATATATATATATCAGGACTCTTCCTACAGTAGAGCTGGCCTCCTGGCCAAACTGAGCAATTGATGGAAAAGGGTCTTCAATTCAATTTAATTCAAGTTTATCTGTATAGCGCTTTTCACGATACAAATCGTTGCAAAGCAACTTTACAGCAAATTAAGTTTCTACAATATTTAGTGGTAGCTTATCAGTGGTGACTGTCAGTTAATGTACATATGGCAGAAATGTACGGAAAAATCAATTTAAGACGTAATAAAACAGACGATGATCACTATTAACAGCAATTATTATATGATGCAATCAAACTTATAGCTAAATTTGGTAGTTCTGTATGTTGTTTCAGGGTTGGCATCATCTGAGGTCCTCTGAGGGGTTGGCATCATCTCTTCTCAGGTGTTTTGGATCCAGACTGAAGCTTGTGTAATCCTTGATGTCAATCCCGTGGCAAAAACAGAGATACAAATAGAGCCATAATTAGCGTAGCTGCTGTTCCAACCAAGCAAAATTCATTTGTTTGACCCAAACTAAAGAATAATAATGTGCATTTGATCAGATATAACTGCAGTACAAGATTATGAGATGCATTATTTGAATGCTTGGCCAAAGAGATGTGTCTTTAATCTAGATTTAAACAGAGAGAGTGTGTCTGAACCCCGAACATTATCAGGAAGGCTATTCCAGAGTTTGGGAGCCAAATGCGAAAAAGCTCTACCTCCTTTAGTGGACTTTGCTATCCTAGGTACTACCAAAAGTCCAGAGTTTTGCAACCTTAGGGAGCGTGATGGATTGTAGCGTGGTAGAAGACTAGTAAGGTACGCAGGAGCTAACCCATTAAGGGCCTTATAGGCAAGTAATAATATTTTGTAACTGATACGGAACTTAATAGGTAGCCAGTGCAGAGACTGTAAAATTGGGGTAATATGATCATATTTTCTTGACCTGGTAAGGACTCTAGCCGCTGCATTTTGGACCACCTGTAGCTTGTTTATTGAAGATGCAGGACAACCACCTAGCAGTGCATTACAATAGTCCAGTCTAGAGGTCATGAATGCATGAACTAGCTTTTCTGCATCAGAAACAGGTAACATATTTCAGCATTCAGAACCTCAGACTGGGCAGAAGGTTCACCTTCCAACAGGACAATGACCCTAAGCACACAGCAAGGGTGGCTTATAGACAACTCTGTGAATGTCCTTGAGTGGCCCAGCCAGAGCATGAGCTTGAACCCAGTCAAATGATTCTGGAGAAACTTGAAAATGTGCATTTGCTCCCATCCAACCTGACAGAGCTTTGAGAGGTGAAGAAGTGAGGTGAAGAATGGCAGATAATTGCCAAATGATGATGATCAAAGCATGTCGCATTAAACAAAAAAGACTTGTAAAGACTTGTAAAGGTGCTTCAGCGAAATATTTAGTTTAACATTTAGAATACTTATGCAATGTACTTATTTCAGTTTTTTGTGACAATTCTGTTTTTGCTTTGTCAGTATGGTGTATGGAATGTAGATTGATGTGGAAAAAAGTAATTTAAAGCAGTTTAACATAAGGCAGCAACATAACAAAATGTGAAAAAATGAATGGGGTATGAATACTTTCGCAAGGCACTGTATATACAATAATAATAAATGTTTTAATATAAATTATTGATTTGTAATTTAGGCTATTAAAACCACATACTGACACATAAATAGCAAATGAATTTAAAAAATATTTTTAAGTTACGATATGAAAGGTTCAAAGTAAAATTCCCTATTTTTAACACTTAAATTCCCTGTTTTTAACACTTAAGCTCAAGATACAAAATTGTTATCATTCTAAAAACATCGTAAATGTCAATACATTATTATCAACGATTGTATTGTAATATGTGCTTTATGGTTTAAATGAATCCCCTACTGACTCCTTATGCGAACTGCAGTACTGGTCGTACCCAGCATGCACAGCAGAGCTATTAGCGCTTAGCTGAACAAGTGTAGACAGAAGACAACAACAACAGCATGATTCCAGCCAAACGCCAGGCTGATGGACCAGGACAGCTATGGACCCCGATAACGAGTATCAGTACATGGCAACAAAAGTGTGGCTCTTGCTGACTAGTCATCTGGCTCGATGAGGAGGTTGATTTTATTGCTAAATGTCCACTAAGGTGCTCATTGTTTCTGAAGTGTTTTAAAATATACTGCTGCTAAATATCTCGAGTCTATGTGCGAGTGTCTTCCGGCGGGAGCAGCAGCGGTGCCATGAACAGTGGACTCCCAGCTTCAGCTGCTCCGCTCGGGGGTGTCGGAATACCCGGTGTGAAGGTGAAATTCTGCCGTTATTATGCGAAAGACAAGACTTGTTTTTACGGAGATGAATGCCAGTTTTTGCACGAGGACCCGTCCATGGCGAGTCTTTCTCTGCACGGTGGTGGTACAGGTGCTGGCGGAGGAGGAAGCCCCGTCTCTTTATCTCTCGCCGGAGGAGCAGTGACGGCGGGATACGTGCTCGGAAATAGCGCGGCCAGCGGCGCTCCGGCAAACGTTCCCAAAAAGAACGATTCTCTCGGTCCCGCAGGAACAGCCCCGGAGGGACATCTGTTGTCCAGTAAGTTTGCACTGAGGCCTAACGTATCCTGTCCTCTGTTGTTGTTCGGTTATGGGGCTACACAGCGGCTTTTGTTTAAATCGAGGCCGTGGATTCAGCGGCCTACCTCTCGCTACCAAAACAACACTGGAAACTCCACAGCGCGCAAGCACTTTTAAACGAAAGACGAAAATACTAGAACAACCGAAGCAAAGGCGTTTAGTTAATACTCTACGTGGTTTCTGCTGGTTTCAAAGTGTTCTTCCAAATGCACAAGTTGTTTAGTATTTGATAACTGATAGGTATGGCAAGCCATTTTAACATTTATCTTAGATCATTCTCAAAAGGAAGTTATGGCACTAAGGAATTTTGGTACTCAAAGGAAACTGGTCCTATTAGAAGAATACAAACACACTCCAATATAGTAGGTGGCGGTATGCACCTCTAATGTTGGTCTGTAACATGACATAAAACTGGAAGAAGAACAGTTATCTTTTAACCCTTTGACGCGTACGATCACACCGGTGTGATCAGTCTTGGCTGGTCCCTGAAGCGTACGATCACACCGGTGTGATTAGAACTTTCAGTGGGTCACGTCATCAACTGCTGAATTTAAATCTGCTTTCGCGCATAGCCAGATCGGACGCGCTGAGCGCTTGTCATATTATCACAAATATTCATTGTTTTCAACCATATACTACTTATTTTAGGTTTCAGACGTTTAAATACACATAAGTACTAGCAAAACCATACATTTATAGTTTGTAAAATACACGCTGATGTCTATGGAAACGGAAATAATGATCCTACCAAATATAATCTGACGACATGTTTTTATTGATATCATATACAGATTGTGTAGGTAACTATAAAGTTTACTCTGCTCTTCTCCCAGTTTACCGGAGACCTAATTTAACGTGTTTTGGGAGGAGAGGATGAATTTGCGTGTTGTAAATCCCACAGCTCGGATTCAGCGCGAACTAACATGGCGGCGCCCATCACCCGGTATAGATCAACTAACACGGTCGATATAAAAGTGTTTAAACTACCAAATAGATTTAATTGCACATATTTCAGAATCGGAATATCAGATATTTCATAATATAGTGAGCATGTTTGTGAATATTTTGAATAAAACAGGAAAAACTAAATAAAAGCGATCCATGTGTCATACAGATCTATTGTGGCTGCGTTGTGTCACATGACAAGCATGACGCGTCGCCATGGAAACAATAAGGCGATACATTTTAAAATAACGGTCGCCTAAAAAAAACTCACGCTGGGGGCTCAGCTAGAATATTTTAAACTCACGTGCGAAAGGGTTTTAAAGCCCTAAACACACTGCACGATTTTCCACTGTCCCAGACGCAAGAATGGCATCGTGAAATGATCGTGGCGATTTCTGTGATCGTGGCTCCTAGTCGGTGCTCTTATGTCGTACAGTGAGAGAGGTTCAAAGACGGCTGTTGTCACGAATCCTTCGACCAAAGATAGCCTTGGATGCAGCATGATCATCGCACAATGTGTTCGCTGGTACGATTCACGTTTACTGACCAACCAATAAAAATGCGACATGAAATGAACGCGACGTGGCGCTAAAACATATACCTGTATACCTCAAGCTCTTATGCCTTCCTCTTTCGCCGCTTCCACTTTTTTTCAGCACACATAAAAAATACAACTGCTAAAGTGTGCTTGATCATGCTCTTTTTGTTTACTACTAGCGCATGCTGGTGACATTTTATTCTTCTATAGGAACGTGCGTCGTAGCGTACAAGTCAACAGGTGTCATCATCGTACAGTCTACACACACGTCATAGCCAAGTTTATTAGATCCATGTCGCACAATGTGACATGCAGTGATCTTATAGGATTGCTAAAATCGTGCAGTGTGTTTTGGGCTTAAGACTAAATGATGCACTAGTTTTTACAGGAATACTCCAGTAATCTGAAGTTGCCTACTATCTTTTACAGTTTCACTTGCAAATACTCATCATGAGACACTACTACTTATTCTAGTACTTATTTTAATAGTTACAAGTATCTGTTCCATTTTTTAAGTGCCAAATGAGTTGACTGTAGTAGGCCTGCCATTCAGATACTATTGCATTCCAGTTGTTACAAGTAAATTTTTTCTTAATCATACTAGTAATAGTTTTATATAATTTTACAGTTGCTGTTCTGGGGTTCGTTTCCCAAAAGCAACTATGGTCGCATGTTCCGTCATTACTAGGGGTGGAAACGGTTCAACTTACTCACGGTTCGGTTTGTATCGCGGTTTTAGAATGGCGGTTTCGGTATGTGCTATGTTTAGGCAAAAACTATACTGTCAAATAAAAATAAAGAAAATAAGAATAATCTATCTAACTACAAGCAACAGCACAAATAAATACAATAGAGTAAAGATACAAATAAAATAAACAGTGATTTTCAGTATTTTTTAGGTAGGTCTAACATTAGTTTTCAGGTACAGAAATTGAATAAAGTATTTATTTATAAAATGAAATGTAAAACAGCATTGCATATTTGACTGTATAAATTAAAGATGAATCTTTATTAAAGTTACAAAAGCTATTCAATCAAGAGCAGTGAGTGATTTCTTTGTTGTTGCTGTTTGATTAATATTAAGAAAGTGCTGTCACTTTAAGAGAATGCACTGTGTTGTTGTAATGTATTGGGAAGCCAGAATGCGCATCCATCAACAGAAACATATATTAGCCGAACCCTGTTTGTTTTACGTGTTATTTATAGCAAACCATATTACAGATGAGTTGTCAGATTTAAGTTGAACCGCGGTCCTAGCGCGTGCCGAACCGTGTGTGGAGAACTGTACGGTTCGATTTTTTTGCGTGAACCGTTCCACCCATTACCAATAGAGTTCAGTGGAACTAATGACCATAGTTAGCTAGCGATGGTTTTTGGGAAATGCACCCCTGGTTAGTACATATGACTGGTAGAAAAAAGAGGTTGGGTGAAATAGGTGCAATAATAAATACTAGTGACAACTGGGATAGATAATACTGTCTAAAAATTAAACTTAAAAATTAAAATGTCCTAAGTAATAAATACTATATAGCAGGGGTGGTGAAAGCCGCAGCCCTGCACAGTTCAGCTCTAACCCTAATTAAAACTCACCTGCCTGTAGCTTCCTAGTAACCGTTCAGACCTTGATTAGCTTGTTCAGGTGTGTTTGATTAGGGTTGAAGCAAAATTCTGCAGGGCTGCGGCTCTCCAGGACCGACGTTCGCGACCCCTGCTATATAGTATTAAATTAATAGTTATTAGTTTAATAGTTTTAAGTTTAAAGGATTAGTTCACTTTCAAATGAAAATTTCCTGATAATTTACTCACCCCCATGTCATCCAAGATGTTTACGTCTTTCTTTCTTCAGTCGAAAAGAAATTAAGGTTTTTGATTAAAATATTCCAGGATTATTCTCCTTATAGTGCACTTCAGCTGCTATCAAATGGTTGAAGGTCAAAATTACAGTTTCAGTGCAGCTTCAAAGGGCTCTACACAATACCAGACGAGGAATAAGGGCCTTATTTAGCGAAACGATCAGTCATTTTCTAAAAAAATAAAAAAAATGTATATGCTTTATAAACAGAAATGCTCGCCTTGCACTACTCTGTGATGCGCGTCCATGACTTCATGTAATACGTAATCACGTTGAAAAGGTCACGCGTGACGTAGGCGGAAGTACCGACTCAGTGTTTACAAGTCGAACGTGCAAAGACTAAGTCAAACGCCGTTTACAAAAAATTTTAATGTGTCATTAAACATACAACAACTTTTGAACGGTCCTCCTTGTCCACATTTGTAAACACTGACAGTCGGTACTTCCGCCTACGTCAAGCATGACCGTTTCAATGTAATTACGTATTACGTGAAGTCATGGACTCGCAGAGCAGTGCAAGGCGAGCATTGCTGTTTATAAAGCATATACATTTTTATTTATTTTTTTTAGAAAATGACCGATCGTTTCGCTAGATAAGACCCTTATTCCTCGTCTGGTATCGTGTAGAGCCCTTTGAAGCTGCACTGAAACTGTAATTTTGACCTTCAACCGTTTGGTAGCTGTTGAAGTCCACTATAAGGAGAATAATCCTGTAATGTTTTCATCAAAAACCTTAATTTCTTTTCGACTGAAGAAAGAAAGACGTAAACATCTTGGATGACATGTGGGTGAGTAAATTATCAGGAAATTTTTATTTTAAAGTGAACTAATCCTTTAATAGTTATAATAATTAGTGAGGATTTTTAAAAAAGATATTCATCCATATTGGAATACATACTAGTCCAAAGTGTGTAGTTAATCGCATCTCCACAGAACACTGTGGCAAAATTGTTTTAACAGTGACAGTGGCATAAATACTAGTTTTAATAGATAAATGTTAAGTGACTTGCCATAGAAAGAGACCTGCCATTGTTCACGGGCAAGATTGAAGCATCTTTATAAACTAATCCAATAGCAGACATCATGTTTGCCAGTGTTTTGATGACACTTTAGAAGAGTCTGAGTGCATTTTCACAGTAAAGTTGGAAATATTGTCTAGCGGCTCTTAAAACTCAGGAGAAATTCTGTGGAACTTGCTTTTGAGCACATTAATCTTTTAAAACAATATACTGAAGCAACCATTCACTGCGTTATTTGAATTATTTTATTTAGTTTAAAAAAGGCTTGCATAAAACTTTGTGTAAGATACTGTGTAAACACAAAGGATTCACATGTGTTTTTGCTTTATTGCAGTCCCTGGGATGGAGGGAGGTGCTCTGAATGATGCCAGTCTGACCAACTCGTACTTCAGCAGCACCTTTATTGGGGTAAATGGGTTTGGTGGCCCAGCAGAGTCCAAATATTCAATGATGCAGGTAACATAACCACTAGTGTGACTGTGTGTGGTGAAAAACAGGAAACCAATAGAAAATACTAGTAACTGGGTCCGTCAAATGGAGCACACAGTGGTGATTCATAATGGGACACTTCACATGTTGATGGTTGCTTGTGTTATTAGAGGATGACCAGCAGTAGCAGTTCTCCAAGTCTGCTGAATGATGGTGCCAAGAGCTTCAGCCACGGCACACATGGTGAGTTAAAAATTGTTTGAAATTTTTGTTGCGGGAATAAAGCTGTCATGACAAGATTTGAAAACCTTGTCTATGTGTCCGCTCCACTTTTTAGATCCAGTAAATTCCCCAACATCATCTCTCTTCAGTGATTTTGGTGCTTTGAGCATATCACAAAGGAGAAAGGTAAGAGTTTAACATTTCAGTTTATGCTGTCTGTATTGTGCTCTGACAGGTTATTTTGTTAATGGAAGAATCACTTGTATTTCTGACATCTTTCGAGAAGGCATAACGGAATAAAAACATTTCCAACTTGACCAATTTTGATAAGACTAATCATCCAACAACTGACCAGTCGATTAGTGAGTTTTAAAAATTATATATTTTTAGCAGTGGATGTTTAATTACTATGCTGACATCATGCTGTGTTTTAACATTTAGAGAGTTTGCAAAGGAAATCCCTTAAAAAAAAAAGCTGTGTATTTAATTTCCTCCGCATTCATTTTTTATCTAATTATATGTATTTTAGTATAACTTATTAAATTTTTTTATATATAATTATAATTTATTTTTATGTATTTTAGTTATTGTAATCTGTTTTTAAAGCAAGCAAACAAACCAACCAACCAACCCCACTTTGAAAACCCCTGCCCTAAGAAACGAGACTTGATTGAATCAGGTGAATCAGAAACCAGCCTAATGATACAGGTGTTCCTTGAGACATTAGCTGAGTAGTCAATTTTGAATAAATGTTGCTTTGCACATCCCTAACTTGGAAAAAGTTGTGCCAGTACCAAGATGACAGTGCCAAAATATACTTTCTTAAAGGTGTCAGGGTGAAAACATTATGGTTCTATTTGTATCTGCGTTTTTTTTCAGGCTCCTAACCCCACAGCCAGTGAGTTTGTCCCTAAAGGGGCCCCACGGATGGCCTCCATGTCTCAGACGACCGTGCCAGCATTCACCTCCCCCATCTTCCCTCATCCTGGCTTGAGCAGCTCCACGGCGGCTGCTCTTGCACCTGGTCAGTGACTCACTCCCAGAAAGTACCACCTGGTGTTCTGCCATTCTGTCTGTCCTTTTTGTTTTTTTGCTAGATCTCTTTTCTTATGTTCAGCATTTCTGTTCAGTTTTTTAATGTGTGTGATCTTTTAGGTTGTGAATCTGGTCAGGGTACACCGTTTATAATTAGGCTTGAATATCTGTTTTTTTTGGACAGGTATGTCGCTCTCTGCTGGGTCTTCTCCTCTTCACTCCCCCAAAATCACCCCTCACACGTCCCCAGCCCCGCGGCGGCGCAGTCACACGCCCAACCCCAACCCAGCCAATTACATGGTGCCCACCACTGCGTCTGACCAGGGAGGCGGAGCCCACGTGATTCAAAAGGAGACCGTGGGCGGGACTACCTACTTCTATACCGACAACACCCCTGCTCCCTTGGCCGGAATGGTATAGTCCATGTTAATCACAATTTGGTGTGTGCTATTATTGTCTTTACCTGGTTTACTTAAAATATAAAATGTGCTGTTCGCATTTTCAGGTGTTCCCAACATATCACATGTATCCGCAAACGGCACCTCATGTGGCATACATGCAGCCAAAAGCCAATGCACCATCCTTCTTTATGGCTGACGAACTCCGACAGGTAATCTGCCATTTCTGCCCTCATCTGTTAGCCAGTGTTGTTGTTGGTTGTTGACTGTCATTTTTCACATATTTGTCCTTGTTTGTAGGAGCTGATTAACAGGCATTTGATAACGATGGCACAGATAGATCAGTCTGAGAACCCTGGTAAGGATGTGGTTTGTCTTGTGTTGGCATGACATGTCAACAGTGTTTGGTTTCAATGGACAACACGGCTACTGTTCAGTTATAATGTCTGTTTTGTGGTCAGAGCATATGGATTCACCTGCTGTCTTAGTAGAAAACCACATCCTTTGTCTGTCTGCCATTTTTAATTGGTTTGAAAAGCATTTCACATAGTTATCCACCTTTGTGTCATCTCTGTCATCTCTCTCTGTTTCTATATAGTCAAGTGTTTATTTTGGTGCATATGTGTGTAAGAAAAGGTGTGTTGGATGATTGAAATCTCTGTTCCATCTCTCCTTTAGGAGTGCCGTCTGAGGTAGACAGTTACCACAGCCTCTTTCCCCTGGAGCCCCTTCCCCCACCAAACCGTATTCAGAAAACCAGCAACTTCAGTTACATCACTTCCTGTTACAAGGCTGTCAACAGCAAAGATGACCTGCCTTACTGCCTCAGGAGGATACATGGTGAGGCATAAAGTATTTGTATGTACAGCTGTTCCTGTAGGGAGTTTGCACATTTGTTTTGAATTCCATTTTTACATCACTGTCCTTTACAATGGCAGTGTTTATGGATAACCAATCGAACCACATAACTAAAAATGAAACAATTTGAAGTTCAATATGGTTTTAAAGTGCTTATGGTAATGAAAGTACCTAGATCTAATATCTCGAGAACTAAACAATAAACAGTCCCTGCATCTTGGCAGCACAATGACACACTGTGTCTTCGTTTTTTTGCTTTAATACCCACGTGTGTAACTTGTGTCCTTGTGTGCATTCACAGGCTTCAGGCTGGTCAACACCAAGTGTATGATGCTGGTAGACATGTGGAAGAAGATTCAGCACTCCAATACTATGACCCTCCGAGAGGTCTTCACCACCAAAGCATTTGGAGACCACTGTACGAATACGTTTTTTTTCCTTTTTTTTTCTTTTTTAAGTGTGCGAGCATGTCCATGTCTATACTATTGTGCAGCACAGCTTTAGGTTTTGAAATTATACATTTGAATATGGGTCAGTGATATGAAGCTCATTTTTTCTTTTTGTCCTATCTATTAATTTATTCAAAAGCACCATGACATTTTTTTACAAATGCAATGACTTGAACAGTCCTCTGCTCTGAAACATATTTTTAAATGATGAATTTCTGAAGAAAAAAAATTATTGAAAGAGCTTTTCTTAAAAAAAAAACCTTTAGTATAGTTTGCTTTATTTCTTTAAAAATCTTTTTTGCAAAAATGGTCATTAATTTATTAAACCATGTTCATTTCTTACTAATACTTGAAAACTGTTATTCTTACTAATATTTATATTTCATATATAATATTTTTTTTCTTACTATTACTAATACTATTCAAAAATAGTATAAATGTTTTTCAAAGGAGGACTAGGAACGTGTTTTAAACTAGTTTTTTAATTTTTTTTATTTTTTATCATGAATTGACCCTTTTGAACTCTTTTCATATGATCACGTTTATCCTTCGCAGCACTGGTATTTTCCTATGACTTCCATGCGGGGGCAGAGACCATGTTCAGCAGGCACTTCAACGATCCGGCTGCGGATTCTTACTTCACAAAGAGAAAGTGGGGTTAGTTGTTTCTTGCTCTGTTGTTTCTGTTTGTGTGTGTGAGGATGTAGCCGTTAGATACAGAGTACGTCAAGTGCTTGGTGGCAGTTGCATCTTCGTGAATGTGTAGCGAGGAAAGAGGAAGGAGTGGTTGAAACCGATCCCGCCTCGGGTGGGTTCAGTACCTGCAAGCTCAAGACTGACAGAGGAAGCAAAACCCAGGGATGATGTTTAGCTATTAAACAGCTGCAGCGCATACGGCTGCATCAACCACAGTGCAGCCTCAAACCATAAAACGTGTGTTTGTTATCAGGATGGGCTAAAATACAGCAATATATTATAATAACCAGTCACAACATCTAAAAAAAAAAAAGTACACTTATTCTTATAGATTGATATAACATTTTAATTAATACCTAATTGTTGCAATGTTAACTTTATATTATTTATTTAGAATTATTTAAATTTTATTTACCTATTTATTTTTTTGTTTTGAGAAATAACTTTCAGTTTTCTTCTATCAGGGCAGCATGAGCTCCCTCCTCCACGGCAACATGTGGGCTTGTTACCGGAGTCGCTGATTTGGGCCTACATTGTCCAGCTGAGCTCGGCACTGCGCACCATTCACACGGCTGGGCTGGCCTGCAGGGTCATGGACCCTAGTAAGATCCTCATCACTGGAAAGACACGGTACAGCCACATGCATCTTGCTCATTTAAACCCAGAAGTACATTCATGTTACTGCAGGACGTTAATTTGTTGTGTGTTAATGTTTTGCTTTTTTTGTAGCAAATTTTCGCTTTTTTTCTGAACTACTACCCTAACCGTGCAAAACAATACAGTAACTGGTAAAGACAAAGCACAGTTCTGCAGAATCTTCTTAAAAGTTTGCTGTAGTTAACCAACTTATGAAATGAGGGACAGTCAAACCACAGATCGGTCAGTGTTCTGTGGGGCCCTTATTTTCTAGCCATAAATAGTGAATGGAGAAGTTCACTGTTTGATTATTTTTGCTCTTCCTTTATTATGTACTGACTGTTTTTCAGCTTCTCACAGCAGCATTTGCACAAATAACCAAACATGCAAACACAAACACTGCTAAATGTTTGTTGTTTCTCCATAGGTTACGAGTCAACTGTGTAGGAATGTTTGATGTCTTAACATTTGACAATAGTCAGACCAACCACCTGGCGCTGATGCCCCAGTACCAGGTACTGAACATCTCATTTACACCCAAACACATACATAATTTGACTGTGCATCATCATTTAATCAGATTTTGTTACACTCCCGTTCAAACGTTTGGGGTTGGTAAGGTTATTTTAATTTTGTTGAAGGAAGTTTCTTATGCTCATCATGTTAAAATAACTTTTATATTTTAGTATATTTTAAAATGTAATTTATTTCTGATTCCGTTTTCAGCAGCTATTAATCCAGTCTTCAGTGTCACATGATCCTTCAAAAATCATTCTAACATGTGACCCTGGAGCACAAAACCAGTCTTAAGTCGCTGGGGTATATTTGTAGCAATAGCCAAAAATACATTGTATGGGTCAAAATTATGGATTTTTCTTTTATTCTAAAAATCATTAGGATGTGACCCATATGCTGATTTGGTGCTCAAGGAACGTTTTTAGCAATGTTTATCAACAGTTGTGCAGCTTAATAAATGACATTTCAATGAAATGCTTTTCTTTCAAAACGTCCTAAAAAAGGTACTTTTGATCAATTTAATGCATCCATCCTAAATATAATAAAATAAGTCTTGAAGTCTTAGTGACCCTAAACTTTGGTGTAAATAACATTTTACTAATAAATTAATCACAATTATTTTTGTAGCAGTTAATTGCCAGAATTTCATGACCGTGACTATACACCACTTTAATATTGATATGAAGTTCTTTGTGCTAGCAATGGGTTTTGAAGGCTGCTTTGTTGTGGTGCAACTTTTTATTAATTTTTTTGTCTTGAGTGTTTGTCGTTTTACACTTTGGGTCTAAACTCTAAGTTTCATCAGTTGCTGTTCCTCTTTGTGTCCATCAGCAAGCAGATCTCATCTCCCTGGGGAAGGTGGTATTGGCTCTGGCGTGTAACTCTCTAGCTGGCATTAAGAGAGAGAATTTGCAGAAGGCCATGGAGCTGGTGTCAATCAACTACTCTTCTGACCTCAAGAACCTCATTCTGTGGGCCTCTATCTCTTTCTTACACATATTTTTTTATAGCCTAAATGCTCTCAAAGTGGTTATACTATGCCATATGACAGTTTGTGGTTCTGTATGTGTCCTGTTAAGACTAGTTAACATGTTCATGCACTCATACATTCTCGCTTGTGCATTAGTTTGAATGTGGTGCCACATCTTATGGTCATGTTTCGATCTTCAGGTACCTGCTCTCGGAACAAAGCCGTCTGCGCAGCGTCAATGACATTATGCCCATGATTGGAGCACGATTTTACACTCAACTTGATGCCTCGCAAATGAGAAATGATGTCATTGAGGAGGACCTGGCCAAGGTATTTAAATTTGTTTCAAAATATACATTTTCTATCCACCTTATTTTTCGCGCAAGCGTAAATGGCTGCAAGCGTAAATGGCTGTTTGAAACTGCAAACTGATGTTTTTTACCTTATTATTTTAATGTATCATCTTAATTATAAACACACTGGTTTGTAGCGCAAACCATTTTACCGTTTACTGCTCTTTGATATTCTTCTCGCTATTTCCCTATAGAGGCTAATGAATCAAGTCTTGCACATTCACAGAAAACGTCTTACTTCCGCATTTAAAAATAAGGTGGATACACTAGTGTTTCAAACAGAATGATGCTGTTTATTGTAAATATTTAAGTCAGTTTATTATGAATGAAAGTATTTATTATTAAAAAATTTACATTTAATTGCACCTTTTTTTTTTTTTTAGCAGTAATGTGATATTGACTTACATTTCACAAACCTACATACAAACATTTATTGGTTAATTTAGAGCTGGATGTCACTGAAAATAAAAATGTGCAGTTCTCTGAGATTCTTAATCAGTTTTTGATTCTTTAATCATTCCTGATGTATTCAGTGATTCATTCAGTAGAATTGTCAGACTAATTGAAACAAATAACTGACTTTATTTGCGATTCATTAAAAGAACCAGCTCAAAAGAATCATTCCTTTTTTTTTTTCTTTTTTTTTTTAATTGAACCACACTAGTTATGCTGTGGTGTTTGTTTTTGAAGCCGGACAGCCAGAGAATAGAAAGTTGTTGCTGGAAAGTTGGTTTGAAAAAGGCATTATTTTGTCAGTCTTTTTATCTTGTCACTTTCAACACGAGTCACAACTAGGCTGTAGATTCGATATCACTTCAGGAAACAAAAAGAAAAACACCCTTGCAGACCGAGCTATCCAATTTACCCAGTATGCCATTATCTAGTGTGTGCTGATCTTGCACTGGAGGGGGTGGAGGTGTGATCACTGTAGATATTTTGGATGGTTTCAGCTGTTCTCTCTTCTGCTTTCCTCCTTTTGAACACTCGTATCAGATGTGTGAAGGCTTTTTTTTTTTTTGTACCAGCCTTTTACAAACACCTACAAAACATGCATTGTTGCACTTAACCCCTTTTTCATCAAGAATGTGGACTTACTATATTAAACAGTGTGTGTCTCCTGTGTTTGTTTGACACTGCTGAATCTGATGTGAGAGCGAATGTGACTCAGAAAGAGGTTTAAATATGACCTGGTTTCCTCTCTAACTTCCCTTCTCATAATCTACAAAGTCTCACTTACGCAAACCCAAAATAACATTTTTTGTTATTCAAAAACAATCCTAATAAATTTGCATTACAACTTTTTGTTTATGCATCTGCATTTTGCAGGAGGTTCAAAATGGGCGATTGTTCCGCCTACTGGCAAAACTGGGAACGATCAACGAGAGACCAGAGTAAGTCTTTTATTACAACTAAAGTGCTGAAACCTTTCTGAAATGGCAGCCTTTTATAGAATACTTTCAAAATGCTTCACGTCAACGTGTAATGTAATATTTATTTCTTGTAGGTTCCAGAAGGACCCGACGTGGTCTGAGACTGGTGATCGTTACCTGCTGAAGCTCTTCAGAGATCACCTGTTCCACCAGGTAACTGAGGCAGGCACACCCTGGATCGACCTCAGCCACATCGTGTCCTGTCTCAATAAGGTGAGCTTGTTTAGCTTGTGCCTATTTGTGTATAGACCTTAATAGACACCATAATGAATTTAATGCAAATGAAAACAAGGCTGTGAGGGACAGACTTTATAGACTTTGTCTTTACAATGACAGGTACTATATAAAGCTCACAGCTTTTTTTGGAGTTTGGAGCAGTTTTATGGAGTTTTTTTTTTATGGAAAGACGTTTCATCACAGCTATCTAAGGAACCCTGGCTAAGGTCAATTGGAGCTCATGTTATATCCGGGCCAACAATTTATTAAATTGTTTAAAATTATATTAAAAATGCAACTTCTATATACAGTTACTTTAATACACCTATTTACTTTAATGCAACATGTTTAATTTCTGAATTTAAAGGTTTTTTAAAAATATTTTTGAAGGGGTGGTAAAGTGAAAACTGTCAAGAAAAAAGCCTAATTAAAAGAATAAATTACTTGAAAATAACATCTTTTCAATCTTTATTTTTGATTAAAAAAAATATTAATATTAATTAGCTTATTAATTTTTTGAAAAGTATAAGATAATTTGACCTTATGACAAGGGAAGGTTAGTTTAGGTTGTAATGACGTGAAATTTATGAACTTATTCATGATATATATTTTTTAAATGCCTTTGAAAAAAAAAAACGATGAATACACGTATTTATGGTGTAAAGAAAATGTTATTAATTTGTCTTGATAGTTACACCACATGACATTTTTAATGCCATTAAATTTACATTTTTATCTTAAATAGTGTATGTTTTACAAAACCAATATGAAAACAAACCATACATTTCTAAGAACATGGAACATATTTTAAACCAGATTTTTTATTTTTTTTCAGTAGCATTTTGTTTTAGTGTACTTGTTGCATTACATGGATTTACTATATTAATAACAGTAAATTATGTATAATTACAAGCAACTAACCCTAATCCAAACCCTTATCCTTACTATAACCCTATAGTAAGTACATGTTGTTAATTAATGTTACTGAGTACTTAATTGTAGAATTACATATGTTTTGAATTACGTATATAATTTGTAACTTTAAAATGAAATGTAACCGATTTTTCTTATTCATTGTCATGGAACTCTATTATTTGTCAGCTGTGCTAGTTTAACCAGTTGACCATTTTTGTCACTAACTTCCTTTAATTTCTCATTGCAGTTGGATGCTGGAGTACCGGAGAAGATCAGTCTGGTGTCACGGGATGAGAAGAGCGTGCTCGTGGTGACTTACTCAGACCTGAAGCGCTGCTTTGAGAGCACCTTCCAGGAACTGCTTGCCGCCACGAATGGACCCCTGTAACCCCCAGCCATCCACAAGAGTGGGCTGGAACTGCCTGAAACAGAGCACATTGCACTACAGCCTGGAATCATAGGTGCAGAATGATGATCTCACGACCAGGGCAGAGCCAGCTGGTTGCTCACCTCCAGTCAGATACACTGTTCTGTCCAGAGAAAGTTGTTTTCTAAAGCTTATTTTTTTAGTTTTCACAACAACACCGCAGCTGCAGAATTATGAACTGAACTGAGAGCTGTGATAATGATGAATTCTTTTTTCTTTTTAGACTTGGGAACAATGTCCAAAAAATAAGAGACTTTACTTCCTTATTTTTTCTTTGGAGGATGCACTAAACATTTCAAGTTCCTTTTTAAGTGATTGTGCGTGTCCCACAGGGTGCGTTCAAGGCCGGGGGCCTCACACATGAAATGGAAGAAAAACAGAGCGCCATTTTTTTCCACATCATCTCCTCGCCCGTTTTTAATGAGGTACTACGAATTGGGACAGACCACTGGTCATGTGTTCAGAGTCCTCGACTCTGATGGGACAAACTGATGAGACTGACCACTTATGAATGTGTGGCATAAGTAGTAATGTGCCGCCACTCCTCGTCTGCTGTATTGACTCATTTAAAAGTTGGCCAACTTGGAGGCGGGAGGGGAAGTTACTGGTTGCGTGCAGTCGAGGGGGATTCCACGACAAAGGGGTGCTCTCTCCTCTTGCTGTGTAAACTTGTCATTTATTTCAGAATTTCGCAGAATTCCTTTTTCATTTTACGGATGCTTTTTGAAATCGGATTTTGAGAGGATGGATTTTCGTTGTCGTTTCTGTTTTTTTTTAGTCAGGCTTTTGTGATGGGAACCAAAGAACTGGACCACGCTAGCAAGGGAAGCCAGTTCTGTCTCATTGTGGAATGTCCTCTTATGCCTCTTTTGTGGAGCATCCCAAGTTTCTGTCCATTTCGTCATTCTTTTTCCTAATTCGTTCTCGTTTTCACGCTCTCCACGCTAGTATTGGTTTAGATCTAGTGAATCTCAGTATAGAGCTCTCTTGTGTTGTTACGGTCGTTCCCTTTCCTCACAAAGTTGTTGTACAGAGATGCATGATGGGATGTTTCTCACTGTGGACCAGTCCCAGCAGGACGGTTGGGACTCTATTGGTTTCTCTTGGTTTCGTTTTTGTTTAACTATGATTTGACCTATGAATTATGTGACAACATCCGGAAAACAGTTTGGAATTCGCTCAGGTTGATCCCTGACAGGAATATGCCAATGACTGAATGTGTCTGACCTGTCATTGGTGACTGCCCAATCCGTGAGTCAAGGAACAGGCGGGACTTGCAGCACAGATTTGGGTGTGCCACACTGGACCGAGAGGGTGCAGGATACAGCAGGCAGAGCTGAGGATGCTGCGAGTTCAATAATGTACTTTTTCCCTCTTCTTTTTTGTTTTAGTCAACTGATACTTGGTGGACATGGTGCCAAGCCCGTATCCCTCTCCGACTCTCACACACACACATACACATTAATACACCTTTTACAGGCCGATCTCATATCATGTACCCAGTTTCCAGTGGAACGCACTCCAGACACATACATACATATGCACTCATACATGAAATCCTCCTTCACCATCCCAGTACGTTTTAATTGGAGTAATGGCTGCTGAAAATTCAGTTTTGCTAACACTGGAATAAATTACCTTTTCTTTTTAAACGCTAATATATATATATTTCCCATTAAAATGTATTTTATTCTACCAAAACTAAAAAGCCCTGTCCTCATTTGCAGGCTTTGTGCATTGGCAGTATCATGTGAAAAAAGTTTGCTTTGGCTCTAGATCTGAAATCTGTAATTTCATTCTTTTTCAGCATTAAATACACCATATATATACTATAATATTTTCAGAGGTTACTATTAAGGTACTAAATGTAAATAAATAGTGTAAGGTGAACGTTTCCAGCATATGGCTTGCAGCACATGAAATGTGCTCTACAGCTAAACATTTGGTACCTACAAGCAGTGAATGTAATAAATGCTTTTCATAAATAATATTAGCTGCTCTGTGACTACTAAAAACTAAAGTGGTACAGATTACCAGTGGCTTCAAAGAGGGTATACAGATATGAGATAAGAGTTTAAAAACAAAAACGCTGAAATGCTAGTTGCCAACAAGATAGTAACACTCATTGGCGTCGCTAAGCCATTTTTAGGGGGGCTATAGACAGATATATTGCATACTTGAGCTAAGGAAAGAGGGTTATACTAGAGATGCAAACAGTAAAATTTTGTGTTTGTACAGTAAATAGGTTGTGTGTGTGTGAGATCATGAAGACTTGAATTTGGCTTATTCAGTAGGCCAGTGTTTCTCAACCAGGGGTCCGTGGACATAACATGTCATGTTCCCATGAAAGAAAAATCCAATATAGCTGATGATATGGCCAAATACTGGACAAGTCGGCTAACTTGAATTATACTTGACTGTATTTGGTCCTCACAAAGACACAAATGATACATAGATGAGTCAATTTTGTTCTGGGGGTCCTTGAGGATGGTTCTGAATTGGACTGGGGTCCGGTACGCCAAAAGGTTGAGATTCACTGCAGTAGGCTACTCAAATGTTATACCTATCTATGCAATACAGTGGAATACTGCAATAAGTCTAGTATACGACCCCTATTAATCAAAATTTTTTATTTTATATATATATATATATTTATTATTATTATTATTATTATTAGGCTATTATTATTATTATACCCTCACTGGGGCCTGAGCCCCCCTAAAATGAAAATCCTAGAATCACCCCTGGTAATACTGCAGACAAAAGTCATGCAAAACATGGAAATTTCCAGGCCTGAAGAAGTTACAGATTAATCCCAATTAACTCCTAAAATAGAAATTTCCATATGAATTTTTGTTAATATTATAATTGGCTAATAATTGCCTTGTGTAAGTGTAAGCTCTAAAATTTTTCAAAATGTTCTCATTTAATGTTCTTTTTTAAATTTTTTTATCCTTAACCAGTAATTATGAGTGATTAAAAGATTCACAGAAGTTCATTGGGTAAAGAGGTGTGGGAATGTGCAGAGATTCAGTCAGAAACTGCTTTGACCGGACAAACCTCGCACAATAAGGTACTGAAAGCAAAAGAGTTGAGATAAGCAGTGTTTTTGTGGTGGTGGTAACAGATGTTGACTGGTGTTTACAGGCAGCTTGGCTGACACGAGAGTTAGAAACGGGGGTAGAGGAGAGCAGCTTCATAGTCTGGTGGGGGAGAGCAGCACCTCTGAGAGTAACACACAGGAGGAACCTCCCTCTGATGACAACAGGGGGCGCTATTCATACAAGGCAGCACTTTTGCAGGCAGCTTCATGTGCTGGTTTTGACCTTTGGAGAAGAACCTGCAACACAAAAGGCAGTGACCTCATTTTATGTAACTAATTACATACATGTAACTTAATGCTCATTTTTCACACGTTCATTTTAACATACACTCTATTGCCAAAAGTATTGGGACACCCCCTTCTAATGAACAGGTTTGACTACTTTAGTAATTTACAAATCTTGTAATGTTTAAACATATAATGATATTCTAGGGAATTGTGTGCTTCTAATATAATAGCAACAGTTTGGACAGGACCCTTTTCTATTCTAACTTCGAAATGATTGGTTCAGTCAGTGTGGAAGAACTTGACTGGTCTGCAGAAAGCCAAGTCCTGATCCCAGCTGAACACCTCTGGTGTGACTTTGCAGACCTTGAGCCAAAAACTCATCACCAAACACCAATGATCCTTTTAGACGCTTCCAAAACTGTTGCAACAGAGATGGAAATACAATTTTTAAATTATGTTTCCATCTTTGTTGCCACAGTTTTGGAAGTGCCTTTTTTCTGTTCTAAAGAAGGGGGTGTCCCAATACTTTTGTCCATATAGTGTACACTTCAATTTCAAATTTTGGGGTTGGTAAGATTTTTTTAATGTTTAGGAAAGTTAGGTGCTCACCAAGGCTGCATTTATCAAAAATACAATGAAACGGTAATATTTTGAAATATTGCAATGTAAAATAATGTATACTTTAAAAATGTAATTCCTGCGATGGCAAAGCTGAAACAGAAGTTTCAACTAGAAGCTGAAATAGTTCAAAACAACAGCATTTATTTAAAACAGTAATCTTATAAATGTTTCTACTATCACTTTTGATCAATTTAAAGCATCGTTGCTGAATAAAAGGACTCTATAAAAAGTCCTTAAAATAAAAGATCTTACTGACCCCAAACTTTTTAATGGTTATGTAACAGATCATCGAAGCCACTGTCATGACACCTACTTAGTGATGTTTTTGGCAATATCCATCCACTTCACCCGAATCAACTCTTCAAACGGGAGAACCATTCCACTGTCAGACTGGTTGTCCTAAAGTAAGATAAAAAACAAAAAAAACAAAACAGTCAATCTCGACAACTTCACCCAAGTGAAATTCAAGTATATTTTTAGAACACTTACATCAGGGATTTCTTTGTGTAGATCCTCAAAAGTGCTGATGGCTTTGATTTTCCCAGAGCTGATGTAGCTAAAATACATTTAAATATTTATCTTAATTTCCTTTAATAATTAATTTGAAAATTGTAATTTATTATTTATTTTAATGAAACAAGTGTGTTTTTTGAACACACTTTGTATGTATTTTGAATTGTACATATTGTATTTCACATGTAATTATTATTCATATTCAGTTAATATGTTCACATATGATCACATTTGTACCTTGAAGTTCCCAGTGTTTTCTGGCTTATGTCTTTCTGGTCGATGTGCGCCGTGACGGTATTTCCTTCTCCAGAAATAAAAGCGTTCAGTGGAATATAATCTTTTCCATCCTGTTTTTAAAAAAGTGTGTGTAAAAAAAAAAGTTCTGACCAGTCAAATACAAACAAACACAAAATTTTTCAAAATGTTCTCATTTAATGTTCTTTTTTAAATTTTTTTATCCTTAACCAGTAATTATGAGTGATTAAAAGATTCACAGAAGTTCATTGGGTAAAGAGGTGTGGGAATGTGCAGAGATTCAGTCAGAAACTGCTTTGACCGGACAAACCTCGCACAATAAGGTACTGAAAGCAAAAGAGTTGAGATAAGCAGTGTTTTTGTGGTGGTGGTAACAGATGTTGACTGGTGTTTACAGGCAGCTTGGCTGACACGAGAGTTAGAAACGGGGGTAGAGGAGAGCAGCTTCATAGTCTGGTGGGGGAGAGCAGCACCTCTGAGAGTAACACACAGGAGGAACCTCCCTCTGATGACAACAGGGGGCGCTATTCATACAAGGCAGCACTTTTGCAGGCAGCTTCATGTGCTGGTTTTGACCTTTGGAGAAGAACCTGCAACACAAAAGGCAGTGACCTCATTTTATGTAACTAATTACATACATGTAACTTAATGCTCATTTTTCACACGTTCATTTTAACATACACTCTATTGCCAAAAGTATTGGGACACCCCCTTCTAATGAACAGGTTTGACTACTTTAGTAATTTACAAATCTTGTAATGTTTAAACATATAATGATATTCTAGGGAATTGTGTGCTTCTAATATAATAGCAACAGTTTGGACAGGACCCTTTTCTATTCTAACTTCGAAATGATTGGTTCAGTCAGTGTGGAAGAACTTGACTGGTCTGCAGAAAGCCAAGTCCTGATCCCAGCTGAACACCTCTGGTGTGACTTTGCAGACCTTGAGCCAAAAACTCATCACCAAACACCAATGATCCTTTTAGACGCTTCCAAAACTGTTGCAACAGAGATGGAAATACAATTTTTAAATTATGTTTCCATCTTTGTTGCCACAGTTTTGGAAGTGCCTTTTTTCTGTTCTAAAGAAGGGGGTGTCCCAATACTTTTGTCCATATAGTGTACACTTCAATTTCAAATTTTGGGGTTGGTAAGATTTTTTTAATGTTTAGGAAAGTTAGGTGCTCACCAAGGCTGCATTTATCAAAAATACAATGAAACGGTAATATTTTGAAATATTGCAATGTAAAATAATGTATACTTTAAAAATGTAATTCCTGCGATGGCAAAGCTGAAACAGAAGTTTCAACTAGAAGCTGAAATAGTTCAAAACAACAGCATTTATTTAAAACAGTAATCTTATAAATGTTTCTACTATCACTTTTGATCAATTTAAAGCATCGTTGCTGAATAAAAGGACTCTATAAAAAGTCCTTAAAATAAAAGATCTTACTGACCCCAAACTTTTTAATGGTTATGTAACAGATCATCGAAGCCACTGTCATGACACCTACTTAGTGATGTTTTTGGCAATATCCATCCACTTCACCCGAATCAACTCTTCAAACGGGAGAACCATTCCACTGTCAGACTGGTTGTCCTAAAGTAAGATAAAAAACAAAAAAAACAAAACAGTCAATCTCGACAACTTCACCCAAGTGAAATTCAAGTATATTTTTAGAACACTTACATCAGGGATTTCTTTGTGTAGATCCTCAAAAGTGCTGATGGCTTTGATTTTCCCAGAGCTGATGTAGCTAAAATACATTTAAATATTTATCTTAATTTCCTTTAATAATTAATTTGAAAATTGTAATTTATTATTTATTTTAATGAAACAAGTGTGTTTTTTGAACACACTTTGTATGTATTTTGAATTGTACATATTGTATTTCACATGTAATTATTATTCATATTCAGTTAATATGTTCACATATGATCACATTTGTACCTTGAAGTTCCCAGTGTTTTCTGGCTTATGTCTTTCTGGTCGATGTGCGCCGTGACGGTATTTCCTTCTCCAGAAATAAAAGCGTTCAGTGGAATATAATCTTTTCCATCCTGTTTTTAAAAAAGTGTGTGTAAAAAAAAAAGTTCTGACCAGTCAAATACAAACAAACACAGTAAATAATGTCCCACCTGTTGGACGCAGGTCTGCAAGAGGTCTCCCAGTATCTCCACAAGAGCAGAGAAACAAGGTCTGTTCTCAGGGTTATTTTCCCAGCATGCCATCATAATGCTGTAACTGTCAGACAGATCCCACAAGCTCAATATTAGCAATGTATTGGTTCATGGGGAAATGACTGAACGTTTAATATGATGTATTCAGGTGTGAGAACTGACATCTCCGGGGTGCTGTACTCAGGAGGACACATCCGAGTCCCCTGCTTCAGTCTGTGACAAAACTCCTCATCAATGTTCAGCCCCGGGTACGGAGACGCTCCTATGGACCACAAACACGGTTACATTTCTTGTTTCCTAATCCGCTTTCCTCACTTTCATTCTCTTGCTATGACCTGGCAGAGCAACAAATGTCAATTGTTCGATTGTGCCATATTTCAAAGGGATGATGTTATGAAAAAATCAACTGTGGCATTTGCCAAATGCTTGAATTATCTGATGTACATAAAGAGTATTGACATTACCAAGTGAGAAGATCTCCCAGAGCAGAACTCCATATGACCACACGTCACTCTGAGCGGTGAAGACTTTGTCGAAGATCGATTCAGGTGCCATCCATTTCAGTGGTAACCGTGCCTTCATGGCAACACACATTCATTACACACATTTGACCCTTTTTTTATGTTGCTGACCATAAACTTTGATATATTGATGGCATTACACTCACATCTCCCTTGCGCACATAGTCTGGGTCTTTGTACACATCTCGGGCCAAGCCAAAATCACAGATCTTCACCACATTGTTGTTGGACAGCAGGATGTTTCTGGCAGCAAGGTCACGATGAATGCACTGGAAACATGAAAAAAACAAAAAAACATTGTGATTCAACCAAGTCCATATTCATGTTCATATACTCTGATGCAGACAGGAAGGCACTTTACCTTGCGAGAAGCGAGAAACTCCATTCCTCTGGCCACCTGAAAGCTGTAAGAAATCAGGTCTTCAAGCAGCAGAGGGTTGTTGGATTCAGGAAGAGAACCTGCAGAAGACAAACAGAAAGAGAAAAGTCTCTCTTTAATGAACTGATCCAGAAATGTCTAGTGTTAATATTAAGACCAACATTATATTTGTTTTTAGGTATATTTGTTTTTACTCTCATGTCATGCCAAATTGAACTTTATTTCTTCCATGTAACACAAAAGGTGAAATTTGAAGCAATATCCTGAAGAATATTTTTGATCCATGGACATGATAGTGACTACACTAACTTTTAAAGTTTTCAACTTTCTGTAAAATGCTTTTTTAATGCTTTTGAAAAAAAGAAGTAATTTCTGCATTTGATCAAAAACAGTAATATTGTGAAATATTATTACAATTTAAAATAACTGTTTTCTATTTTAATATATTAGGAAAAGTAATTTATTCCTGTGATGTCAAAGCTGAATTTTCAGCATCATTACTCCAGTCTTCAGCGTCACATGATCCTCCAGAAATCATTCTAATATGCGGATTTGCTGCTCAAGAAACATTTCTTATTATTACCAATATTGAAAACAATTGCTCTGGCTTAATATTTTTGTAGATAGATTTGTTCAGGATTCTTTGATTAATAGAAAATTCAAACAAATAGCATTTATTTAAACATTTATTTGGAAATAATCATTTATTTAGAAATATTTTGTAATTATTTACTATCACATTTGAAACCTTGCTGAATAAAATAATTATTTCGTTCATAAATCTTACTGACCCTAAACTTTTGAACGGTAGTATAAATGATGACAATTACATTTTTTTTTGGTAAACTATCCCCTAAATGTCTTTTTGCATCAAAATAAATCATTATTGTACTGGGGAAAGATTGCCGTACTGTTCAACAAGTTTTATGGTTCATTGCACATTGATAATTCAAATGACATCATGCATGTGATGAAAGCTCACCACTGTCCTCCTCTGAGATCTCTCCTTTCTCCTCACTAAACCCTGAGCTGGCATTGCTCTGGCTGCTGGACACACTGGCCAATCGTCCTTTATATCCCTCCTTCATGCATCCCTCTTCTTCTCTGTTCTCCTGAGTCAGACACACAACATATGAAATGAGCAGCCACTCAGCTGGAACACATCTGGTGAATAATGCTCAGCACATATCAACATATCAGTGTGAGTAAAAATACAAGGACTCCATATGTATCGCATATTTTACTAGGCCCCACTGATCTTGGATCAGGACTATCACAGAAACACACTGTTCTTTGTGTGAAGTTTTTGTATTGGCCATTCAAGGAGGTAAGAAGCTTTAGAGATGGTCACACAGAGGGAAGTATGACTCTGTTGTCTTGATGAACACTGCTCTGTTTATTTCAGAAGGAAATAGGAGAAGTCTATAAACTTGACATCAGACATATGTAGAAGTCACTAAACCTCACAATACCACAGACCAACAGTTCCCTGCTTAAAATACTGTGACATTCAGAAGACTTTCTGAGTGACGTTCTGCAAAACTAATAAAAGATTGTAACTCAGACATGAAGTTGATGACTGCATATATGAACTGAAATTAAACAGTTGAAGTGAAATTTACATAGATAGATAGATAGATAGATAGATAGATAGATAGATGATAGATAGATAGATAGATGATAGATAGATAGATAGATAGATGATAGATAGATAGATAGATAGATGATAGATAGATAGATAGATAGATAGATAGATAGACTAACCCTGTTCAACAGGAACACCTCTCGTTTGCTCTTAAGGTACGCAGACAGGTTGCCAAATTTACAGTATTCAACTATGATCATCAGAGGCCCTGAAAACACCAAAACATATCAAATTAATGCATATAGAACAACACCCGTCCCTCTCTATATACCATAAATGTTATATATGTTGATTAAAAGTTTGGTCAATTCAATTTTTTTATGTTTTTGAAAGAAGTCTCTTATGCTATTTGATCAAAAATACAGTAAAACAGTAATATTGTGAATTATTATTACAATTGAAATTATGTTTTCTATTTTAATATATTATAAAACGTAATTTATTCTGTGATGCAAAGCTACATTTTCTGCATCTTTACTCCAGTCTTCAGTGTCACATGATCCTTCAGAAATCATTCTAATATGCTGAAACATTTATGCTAACATTCAGAAACATTTTTTTATTATTATCAATGAATAAAAAAAAAAAAAACAATTTCATAATACATTTTTTTAGGAAAAATGTCTGATGAATAGAAAGTTTAAAAAAAACTGCATTTATTTGATATAGAAATCTTTTCTAACATTATAAATGCCTTTACTGTCACTTCTGATCAATTTAATGCACACTCGCTGAATAAAAAGTATTCATTTCTTTTAAAAGAAAGATGCTAACCCTAAAATGGTAACCTGTTACATATACATGCACAAGCCATACACATCTTGAATCACTTTTATAGATGCCATATTACAGCAAAACCAAACTTTGAGGGGTTACAGAGAAATGGTGACATGCAGACCTCCTGGTTTGGTACATGCACCTAGAAGATTGACCACATTGAGGTGATGCCCAATATGACTGAGGATCTTCAGTTCTGTCATCAGAGCCTTGTGTTCACTGGGCATAGCGCCATCTGCAGGAACAGGACAGACATAACTCCTGACACTAATGTATATTTGCTAAATAGGCTTTTTATTACACAATAGGTATTTTTAAGATTCTTGAGCAGTTTTAATGCTTAAGAATATACCTTTAAGCATTTTGACGGCCACTGTGGTGCAGCTGGCTGAATTGCAAATGCCGAAAGCTGAGGCCTGCATTACTCGGCCAAATGCCCCTCGCCCCAGGGGCTTTTCTAGAGAACAGGACAATAAATCACATATCAGTATACTGCATAACAGCATCAATACAACTTATAAAGCACACCACAATTTACCTAGTTTAAGGCGGTCACGTGGAAACTCCCATTGGGCGGGATCATACTGTAATCTGTTGCAGTTCTCAACCAGAGGCTCCTCCCCTGGATGCAGGATGATTGGCAGGTACTCTGCTTTGCCATTAGTGGAGTTTGGCTGAGAATGACCCACATAATATAGATATATATTACATGTTACAAGAATATAAGCAGTTTTAATTGGCCTTGATTGGCTCTCACCTGTTTGAGTTTGCGAATCAGCAGTGTGAGAAGCAGCCAGAAGAGAGTGGCCACCACGCATGTACATGCTAGAGTCGGGATCTCCAGAGAAAGTGATTCAGATGAACCTTTTGGATACATAAACAAGTGTTGTTTAAAGAGAAAAAATAAGAGACTGGGACATGACCGGGATCACATTTGTCCCCATGAGCATGACAACTCCCTATAGGTCATGAGTAATGCATTAGCCTCTATAGAAACAGCTAAACAAATGAACCTACATAAAAATAGGTAAACAGTTTAAGGGTTGAAAAGCCGAGGCCATCTGTAGGAAATGAAAATGGGAGACAGTTTCCTTCCTGGCCTATCGGAAGAGAACAGCGTGAACGTCTCCTCTCAGCACTGTGTTTAGAAGCATCCGACAAGAGTAAATAAGGGAGTGTGAGAAAAAAAAAAAGGCTGGGAGGGAAAACAAAAAACCCCCCCAGCAAACTGATACCAACATAAAACTGTTAAAGGACTATTCATGCATACATTAAAAGTTTAAAACCTGGGGTCTGTAGAATTTTTTTTAATGTTTTTGAAAGGAGCCTCTAATGCACACCAAGGCTGCATTTATTTTTTTAAATATAGTAAAAATAGCATTATTGTGAATTATTAAATAACTGTTTCTATTTTAAAACTTTTACATATAATTTATTCAGTAAAGCTGAATTTTCAGCATCATTACTCCAGTCTTCAGCGTCACACGATCCTTCAGAAATCATTCTAATATGCTGATTTGGTGCTCAAGTAACATTTCTTATTGTTATCGATGTTGGACACAGTTGTGCTGCTTAATATTTTTTATGATACTTATTTTTTCAGAATTTTTTGATGATCAGAAAGTCCAAAGGAACAGAATTTATTTGAAACAGAATGACACTTTTGATCTAATTTGATGTGTTGCTGCAGAATAAACCACCCCCCACCACACTC
>NW_015645059.1:130264-147035 GCF_001515625.1 Sinocyclocheilus rhinocerous
AAAACCCCCCCCCCCCCATTTCTACAGTAGTGTATAGACGATGATTTAAAAATGATTTTCATTGCATTTCATTGCATTATTATTTATTATTATTATTCAATTTACACTTGCCATAAAATTTAAAATAAGCTATAATAATACAAATTAAAATTAGTAAATTTACTCTCAGGTTTTAAGACAAAGGACAAAGCAGAAGCTTACTTTGAACCCAAATGTGGGCGGAGCTCTCCACAGACCCTCTCTCATTGGTGGCCAATTCAATTTACACTTGCCATAAAATGTAAAATAAGCTATAATAATACAAATTAAAATTAGTAAATTTACTCAGGTTTTAAGACAAAGGACAAAGCAGAAGCTTACTTTGAACCCAAATGTGGGCGGAGCTCTCCACAGACCCTCTCTCATTGGTGGCCATACAGGTGTAAAGTCCCTGGTCTTCAACTGTAATTCGGTCGATATGAAGAGTCCCTTCCTCTGGAAACAGCATAATACCTGCCAATAAATGAAACACATATGTAATCTATTCACATACAGGATACTTAAATTAAATACTCAAAAAGCACGTTTTTTTTAGTCTCACCAGACACCCGCTGCATCTTTCTTTGGTCCTTATACCATGTGATCCTGGGATGTGGAATTCCCCGAGCGGGGCAGCGGAGAGTGACCGAGTTGCTTACGTTAACACTGTGATCGCTCAGATTTCGCAGCCGCACCGGTGCCTGCAGAACTGTACAGTGTGAGACAAAGGGGCTCGGGTCAGGGGTTCCAAGTCCGCTGAATCAGTTTAATCAAAAAAGATCAAAAACACCCTTAGGGAGACTGAGGGAAATCACGGCAATCACATGAGGCACTTAGCATTACACGTCCGCCTTATAAAGCAGCTGAGTGATTTACGGGTGACGCGGGTAGCTATTGTTACAAAAGTGTGAATAGACTAAGAGTTGTATTTCTTTCATTGCAGATTGAGGCCTGGAATGTTTGAATTGCAGCCATTGGATTTGTGCCATTCAGAGAAATCCCTCTGTTTGTCTTAATGACACATTCAGCATTTCACAGACTCGACTGATATTTCCGGGTTAGCTGGCCAAGGACGCCTACTATTGCTTTGGCTGTTGAAAGTTTTACAGTGTAGTCTCAAATTTATGTAGATTAATATAAGAGAATCGCCGGTTAATTTGTCTGGAACTTAATTCACATACAACAAAAATCCCCGAGGGGTTCTTCACATGAAGCGTGATCACATAAAACTAGAAAAAGAGGAGAATAATAAGTTTAAACTTCTGCTTCAGATATTTTCCTCCTGGACACAATTGATTATTGTCTCTTTCCTCGTTCTGTGACAGTGGCTGATTGGCTGATTGTTCTTTGGCCATGTGAAGCAGCCTGTAAATGTGGCATAGTGGGAAGTGCCATTGTGTGCTCTTCCTCCTGACTAGATCTCATTCCCACACCAAAGAGGTTCTGCTCCACACAGCCTTGGAGAGAAGGGCTACAGGAAGCTCTGGGACCCAGTTCCCAAGGACCCCTTTTGCTCTGTCTTTCTCCTTCACTTTTTGTTTCTCTTTCCGCCTCTGTCTCTGAATGTGTGGGTGTCTGCAAATACATCCTTACGTGACTTAAAATCAGATGGCTGTTGTGACCTGCAATAACCTGCTATTTCTGATCTGTTTGCATTTGTAAGCATGTAAATGTACAGATGATACAGCAATATGGTATATATGACCATGAATACTGTGGTGTCCTATTTTTAAAAAAAGAATTAGACACAAATCCCTTGTTTTTGATGTAAGCCTTATCAGATATGTTTAAAACATTTATTATCAATTAGTTATTTTTTTAACTATTTTTAATGACCAGAATTGTATCCCACATTTTGCATACAAACCTGCTACCATGTGATTTCTCCCAGTTACAAAAAAAATAAAACTATGACACCCAAGTAGTAACATAATATGAGCAAGTAAGTGTTGGCTAAATTTGTCAAGCTCAATCAACCCTGTTACTGTAAGATACTGTAAGAAAAATATTAAAATATTTTATTACCTAATGGAAAATGTAAATGACTACTATTGGATATTTTAAAACTGTTGTTTAATTGTTTAGTAATATTTATTAAAAAATATTGCAATTTTTTTGCAATTACAGGGATAATTCCGAACAAAACAAAAAGACAAGCAATAAAATAAATAAATAAATAATAATAATTATTATTAATAATAATAATAAAAATGCAATTTTAAAATAAATAAATAATAATAATAATATTTCAAGATGTGTAGGAAGAAATATTTATTACAATTTCATTTTTAAGAGTTTCAGACCCTATTTTGTACCCCATAAAAGTGCCAAAGATCACAGCAGTAAAAAAATTCTGCTTTCAGTAAAAAAAATCATTTGCTTATTTGTTGTTTTAAAACAGTATGCTTTTCTTTCTGTGTAGATTAATGCTGGGAAGCACTGACGTCAAAGCTGTTGTGCCACATCCTAAAATGGCCGATAAGTATGTGCATAAATGCAAAATAGATTCTACATATTATATATCAACTACTATTATGGTACTTTTGTCGTTTTTTTAGGGTTCATCCATATTTAATTCTATGGAAAAGAGCGGCCAGGACTTTTCGTTAAATATCTATATTGTGTTCCATGCAACAAAGAAAGTCATACAAGTCTGGAACAACATGAGGGTGAGTAAATGATGACAGAATGTTCATGTCCTGATAAACTATCCCTTTACAGAGAGCATGAATGTGTGTGTGTGTGTGTGTGTGTGTGTGTGTGTGTGTGTGTGTTGTGCAGTCACATTCTTCAGCAGAAGCTGCAGAGTGTGAGAGAACTGCCCCTCTTTGAGCTCCCCGCCGAGAACTGAAGCTCCATCTGATGTGGTGGATTGATTCGTTAATCTATACCATGACAGGTCTGAATAGAGGTGCCTATTGGCTATACAGACCAGACGAAGGTCCCCTCCCTCTCTGGGCTCTTCCTCCAAAGACGCAATAAGGCCTCCTTTGACATCTGTGATGGTGGACAAAAGCAGTTTCAGTTTCCACTTCCTGTGCATAAAATTCTCGATACAGTGAGACCGAATACATGCAGACCTCCTCGCAATAACCGAGTTTTGTTTGAGGCTATTAAACAAAAAACAGCCTAGAGAAACCATTTTGGAAGTGTTGACCAAGCAGCATTTTTTGTAACCTTTGATGACAATGTTGAATAGCCATTGTCAGTACAAGTAGCAATAAGACGCTAGTGTAAAGGCGCGCTATTTACTTTAGCTATTTGAAATTTCCAGTGGAAACCGCTCGAGGGTTTCCTGATGGAAGATAATGTTTATCTTTCCCGAACACCACCAGTGTTCTCCAAATAATGCACCGCACGAGGAGGCAGGATGATAAGACCCACAGGTTCCTGTTCACTCCTCCACCCTGTCGCTATGACAACAGCCAGGATGGGCTACATCCACTGTGGCCGAAATTAGCACAGCTTGAAAGCAAACCCTCGAAAACAAGGGGACGGAGGAGGGCGGGATTAGAGGAAGAAAGGGAAGAAGTGAGAGAGAGGGAATATGAGAGAAAAAGTTATGGAGAACGAGGTAAAATATTTGGATGTTAAGGTTTAAGCATTTTTTTAAATTTAGTTATATATATACAAAGTACCTGTGACATAGAAACGGATGTCTAGTTCATCTCTGCCCATTAAGTTTGCTGCAACACAGCGATAGATGCCAGATATCAATGCTTCGCCAACTGTCAGAACTCCTACAGTCTGTGGAAACACAAAAAACAACTGTTGCATGCAAGCAAGCACGGCTAGAAAGTTTAAGAGCACTTACGCATTATGTGATTTCCTCAAGGACATGTTTCTGCATCAACTTCCATTGTTTGTCCAGGAACTACATTCTCATTAAACAATCATAGCTATAACACAATCCCTGCTCAAATCCTAACCTTGATTGATAAGAATGTTGTTAAAGCACCTAACTTAAGTCCTATGCACAAACCCATAATGAGTCATTACTTTGGCTAATAATGTTGTTCCAAGACCAGCCATGACCAATGATGTTGATCCAGGGACATGTTGGGTAAATTTTGGTAAGTACTTACATTTTTCTGAGAACCCAAAGCTCACACGAGGTAATAACATTTCACATTACCTCTAGCCACAAAATGAGTAAGCTTAGGAGTAACCAAAATTTTACAACATAGGTTGAAAACCAAAAAATGTTTTCATTCTTATTCTGACAGGTGGTTTGCTTGCCATTGAATTCTATTTCCCCATTGTTTCTTATAGAAGGAGGTTCTAATATTTATCAAACTGATATTGGTTAAGATCCATCCTCAAATGGCATCAACATGATTCTATACAAAGCTGGGGGAACAGATTCTGACACCCGGGTTGCTCGCTGTCAGATTCATTCCTCCCTTTTCTGATATAAGGAGGTTTTAATATTTATCAAACTGTTACTGGTTAAGACCCATCAACAACTTTTAAGCCACTGGATCATGTCTCTTCAAGTGGATAGGGGAACATATTCTCCCAGCTGGATTGCTCGCCATTCTGTTCCCTTCATATTTCTTATACAAGGAGCTTCTAATATTTGTCAAACTGATACTGGTTAAGATGCATTCTTAAACTGCATATAATAAACAAATTTGAATACACTACATCAACATGTCTCTCCATGTTTTTTATAAAATAAGTTTTTTATATTTATCAAACCGATATTGGTTAAGATCTATCCCCAAACAGAATCAGATCAACAACTTTTAAGCCACTACATCATCCATGGGGCTGGGGGAACAGATTCTGATAGCTGGAGTGCTCGCCATTGTATTCTGTTCCCTCCATGTTTCTTATAGAACAGGTATCCTCAACTCTGGACCTCGAGATCTGCTTTCCTGCAGAGATTATCTCCAACCTGGATGAAACCTGAAGAACTTGATTAGCTTGTTCAGGTGTGTTTGATTAGGGTTGGAGCTAAACTCTGCAGGAAAGTGGATCTCGAGGTCCAGAGTTGAGAACCCCTGTTATAGAAGGAGGTTCAAATATTTATCAAACTGATACTGGTTGGGAGTCATCCTCAAAAGGCATATAATCAACATGTCTCCCCACAGGGCTGGGGAAACAGATTTTGACTACCGGGTTGCTCGCCGTCAGATTCTTTTACACACTTTTCTGATATAAGTAGGTTTTAAAATGTATCAAACTGACACTGGTTAAGACCCATCCTCATACGGGATAGAATCCACAACTTTTAAGCCACTACATCAACATGCCTCTCCACAGGTTTGGGGAAACTGATTTTGACAGCTGGATTGCTCGCCATCAGATTCTATTCCCTCCATGTTTCTTATAAAAGGAGGTTCTGATATTTATCAAACTGATACCGAAACAAACTTATTTTAATACTCTTAGTTATTATTTGTTATTGTTGTTCTAGCACCAACAAGGAGGGCGATTCAGGTACATGCATGGGGGATGGAGATGGAGTATTCTTGAAATAAATCATTTAATGTTGTTCCGGTAATCAGAGAGGAAGGACACCTGTTTAACCACCTACAGAACTAACTAGAATTGGAACTTGATTGTTGTTATCTAGAAACATTTGGTGGAACACATAATTCCACAGAACTGAGCGCAGATGCACTCGTGTGAATCCTGGGAGTACTTTTGCGTTCTTGTGTGCCCTCTTGTGTATTCATTTAATCTGTTCCCTATCATCAGTCCACCCACTCGAACACTCACCTTATTCTTCCCTTCTAACACTTCCTGTCTGTGGCTGACGGTCAGGATGGGATTGGGGGTGGATGTGGCTTCTGTCTTCTCGCTGACTGCAGTCCAGGACGAAGTAGGGGGCTTCTTGCATCTTAGAGAGAGGAAGACAGAGGACGAGAAAGAGGAAGAGAGAACGACAGCACTCTCAGTTCACAAGTGTCGAAGCATGATGTCACAAGACACAGATGTGTAGCGCAGCTGCGGTCTGAAAGGGGATGACTGGAATCTTCCGATCCCTGGTCTCTTGGGAATTCATTTTTCACTATAGTCAACTTACGGAATTGTTTCTTTGGAATTTTTTTTGGAATTCATTTTCAGTGTGTGTGTGTCATTTGTGTCAGGATACGGTGACACTCGTCGCAGTGTTCCGTAATTAGCAGTGTGTGGGGCTTGGATGTGTTCCTTTTCCTGCCTGTAAATCATCCCAGCCAAGCTTCCGAAGTTCCAACCTCTCATCCACTTTGCACACCAACTTCTAGGCATTTATCCCATTATCTTATCCATGCCAATTCTTTAAGGTCTCTAATCTTTGGAGCAAGGTTCTGATGGACCATGGTGATGGGTATTTGTCCGTGACTGTGCCCACCGCCCTGTTACCCCTCCCTGGCTTTGACGACTCTCTCTGATTGCTCTTCCTATTTGGCTGAGACAGTGAGCGTTCTGTCCTCGTATGTCCCACCCTGATCATGACAACAGCACTTCTCAAACACACAGTCCACTCTCCCACGGCTCTCCGGGAACAGTCGCTCGCTCGTTCTCTCATACACGCACACACACACACACACACACACACATACACACACACACACACACACACAGAGAGAGAGACTTCAAACGCCCATTTGTTTAACCACAAATGTCCCCACTCATTCTGCATTCACACACCTTCATCCATGTACCCGGTGTGCCTGCGTACAGTATTACGAACTGACTTCAGTGGGTCATTATGAAATCTACTCTGTTTTATTGCCTAGAAAAGCATCAATCAAGAAACAGTTTATTATAGTCGGCCAATATTTCAGCTACATCTTTGCCAGCAGCTAGGACTTCACATATGCATTTTCTGGAACCAAACAGACCATATTGTACAAATAATTTCAAGCAAATTTAATGTAAAAACAAATGCATTTGATATAAACACATACATTAGATATTAAAAATACATGTTTTATCTGCGTTCTTACACATTTGGCAATTATTGAGATTTACCATAAGTAAGTTAGTTGTATAAAATTATTAAATATTAGAATCATATATTACTCATAGACAATCTGTATAAAAAGGGACGAATCACATTGGGAGAGACCCGTAGAGTAGAAACAAACACACAAATACTCACTCAACACACACAAACACTTGCATACAAACAGGCAGGATCTTTTCTTTCAGCACAAAATAAAGCAACTGTAATACACAGCATCACTGTGAAGTGGAAGAGTTTAACATAAGATGACAAACAGGATGACACAGAGCTTTTGTCATTCATTTGGCCTATCAGAACTCCTACACAGCAGGCATTCTGGGCCAGGTCCAGTCTGGAAAAAAACAACCAAAAAAAACGAGAAATCCAAATAGCGAGCCTCGGTTTTCTCTGCCCTCCTTGGCTCACGTCGAGATAGTAGATAGAGGATATTTTCATTGTGTACAATCTGAACTCACAGCTTTTGTGGATGTTAGAACTACAACTGATGGTCTGGGCTTTGGAGATGGAGGCTTGGTTCATACATCCTTTATAGTACCACTCAAGAACACAAAAAGCAAAGCAGCACCAGGCAGTGTATGGATGGGGATCATGCTCAGAAAGAGGAAGAGCAGAAAAAACTGTCTCTATACAACAACAACAAAGAGGAATAAATTAGAATGTAGTTCCAGGGGTGCAGAGATATCAGCTTCTCCGTCCTGTGTGAGCCCAGCTGTTCTGGATCCTCATGAGATGGCCTGCTTTTAGTGATGTGGATAAGGAAGGGCACTGGCAGTTGTAGGGTTATTTGTGAGTGTGGCAGGACAGGTGAGGTGGATTGTGGGGGATCGGTAAAGAGGGGTGGAGGGTGTGTGTGTGGGATTAGGGACTCTCAAGAATAGATCAAGCTCCTGAGGAAGCGGACTGTGCCACGTTTGAAGACGGAGGGACAATCACGCTGCTGGGAAGCTGTCTCGCGTCGGGGAGGAAGCCAAACAACGAGAGGAAAAGCGCTCTGATTTTTCGCACAGGAAGCCCGTCTGCGCCTCCTGCCTGGCTGAGATAAGAGTGCTGCTGTTCCCATGGCCGAGCTCAAGCCCATCCAGCCGCTATCAGGCCGGCCCGGCCCACAACTCCACTCTCCCTGGGCCTCCTCCGCCACAGCGTCAGGCCAGCCGCGCCGGGCTGCTATAAAGAATAAGGGCCTGAGTCAGGGTCCAGCCAGTCAAGACCTCTCAACAGAATGTACATACAATACCTTTCAATGATCAAGCTTTACACAGTGCTTACATTTTTTTTATCATATATATCTTTTGAAATTTAAGATGAGTATATCTCAGCAAAATCAATATGCAAATTATTTAAAAAAAAAATTATATCAGATAGGCAGACCCAGATAGAATCTACAGGCATTTTCTGCACCCATTTTAGCATAAACTCCCCCAGAAAGAATTTTAAAAAGGTAATATGTGTTAAACTAAATGTTTTAGATACATATTGCTAACTGAAAGCATAAATTATTTAGTTTTTAATCAAATTAGAGTATGACGAGTGTTACATTTCTGAAGAAATTTGTTGCCGCAAATTCCATGTGGGTTTGCCATTTAGAACACCAAAGCATTTCTTAAAGGGACAGTTTACCCAAAAATGTTGTTCCAAACTTCTATGCATATCTAAAACCATTAAAAAAACATTCATCACGTGAAATAAAACAAAATATTAAAAAAAGAAACTTATTTTATTTGAACTAGTTTTCAACTTTTCTATTTTTTTTTCTTATTTAAACTGAAGCACTACAATAACTAAAACTTAATAAAACTAGAAATATTAAAAAACTAGGTACACTCTAAAAAATGCTGGGTTGTTTCAACTCAATTTTGGGTCAAATATGGACTAACCCAACTGTTGGGTTAAAAAGTTAATTTAAAAATGTAACCAAAATTTAACCCAACAGTTGGGTTAGTCCATATTTGACCCAAAATTGGGTTGAAACAACCCAGCATTTTTTAGAGTGTAACACTTTAGTATAGGGACCAATTCTCACTATTAACTAGTTGCTTATTAGCATGCCTATTATTAACGTATTGGCTGTTTATTAGTATTTATAAAGTACATATTCTGCACGACCATATTCTACATCCCTAATCCTACCCAATACATACACTTAACAACTACCTTACTAACTATTAATAAGCAGCAAATTAGTAATTTATTGAGGTCATTGTTACTGGTTTGTTATTAGCAAGAATTGGACCTTCTTGGACATATTGGACCAAACAGTATTAATATTAATTGAATCATTGCATTTTTGGATGAACTGTCACTTTAAGATTGCATGAAGGATAGTTGGCACATACAGGGAGTTCGTTTCATTATTCCAGTCAACAAGACTTTTCCTCTCAGTGATATTTCATTTTTAGTTCTTTTAGGAAGCACTCAAAGAATAGGCCAAGAAAATATCACCAATATAACATGTCATGAAGGCAGTACAATAAGGGGAAGCATGACCTAAAAATGGACACCTTTTGAGTAGAAATGGCAGTGTCGTACTGTAGTGTAACATTTTCAGGGTTTGTGGATTTAAAAAAATATTGGTGTGTGTGTGTGTGTCTATATGGGAGTAAGTCGGGAATGTATGTGGCAGGGTGTTTCTGTGAGATGAGTAATGCTTGCTAAATTTTTCTCATGAGAACGGTGGATATGTGGTGTGTCAGACATTGAAGAAGGCATGGCAGGATGCGTCTGAGCGATCACAATAATAAACAGCCAGCATTCTGCACAGGAAGTTCATTAAATCATAGTGTTTGATTTAGAAACGAACATATCGTGCTTGTAAGCACGGAACTGGCTTCTTTTGAAGTGCTTTTTCTGCACTTTCAACTCGGGAGTTAAATTCAATTCTGTGACTGTACCAGGCACACATTCACACAAATACGAACACATACACACGAGCGTCTGCATCCACACAAAAATGAATAGAGATACACACATGAAAGGCCTTCTCAAGCATCTGTTCTACAGGCTAAGAGGAAACCCTGTCTGAACACATGCTGAATTAGACAAAACAGGTCTCTATTCACAAACACACACACAGACACACACACATACATATGTGTGTGTGTGTATGTCTGTAAATATAGACATGTCTCCACTCATATGTGCATTCATTCTAAAAAAAAACACATCAAACACACTGTGACCAGGTACAGTGTGAAATAACTGAAATGTTTAAATGGTTTCAGGACATTACGCAATGATGGAGAGGATATCTAACTTAGTCTAGTGTGAGAAATCCAAACCTAGCAAAATTGCATTGTCTTGCATGTGTTTTTTCACCTGGATCAAATACTAAATTAAAAGTGGCTGAATTTTTGGCCCTGACCCAGTATTCTTCACCGTATCCCTTTCCTCTGTGACTAAAGGGCAATGAGGACATGATTAGTCAGTCATTGGGGAAATGTTTGCAAATTTAGAAAGTTCATTGTAATGCTTTCACTTTTTAAAACATGAGAGTGGGAAATAAAATGAGATTTTAGAGAACTCGCAGAAGCCTGAATAAAACAAAGGGACCATAATCTTCCTAAAACAGGGTCTATGTTATGTGAGTAGGCTACTTTGGCTCACAATAATAAGGTTGTGTATTTGATCTGCATTTCAATGTGCATTCATCACTGCCTTATTTCATATTTGACAAACATTTGTGTGTTTCTGAGTGGATTGTGGACTTACAGGCCTTTCGGAGGACATGGATGCCAGAGCCATTGGATTTGAGGTGGTGGGACACCATGAGAGGTGCAGTGCAGGGCTTGTCTGCTGCCTCGCTGGACAGTCCCGGGTTGCTGAGAGGAAACTGTCTTTTCTCCAATCTGTGGCTTCACTGTGAACAGATTTTGATGAAAGGGAAAAGGCAATGAGTGCATATTGTCATAGTCTCCATTATAAATAATAATAAATTATTTATTATGTGCGTGTGTGTGTTTGAGCAAAAAAAATGTAAAACAGGATCTTTTTTTACATTTTAATTATAGTTTGTTCAACTATCAAATTTACAAAATGGTTTGATTGAATTTGATAAAACAGTTCTATAACATTAAAAGTCGTGCTGGGCAACGATTAATCGCGATTAATCGCATCCAACATAAAAGTTTTTGTTTATATGTAACCCTGGACCACAAAACCAGTCATAAGGGTAAATTTTTTTAAATTGAGATTTACACATCATCTGAAAGCTGAATAAATACACTTTCCATTGATGTATGGGTTGTTAGGATAGGACAATATTTGGCCTAGGTTCAACTATTTGAATACGCCTGTATAGCTGATGTGCACGAGCTGATAAGCAAAGCACGCTGAGTGGATTGTCCGCGCGGCGGCGCAGATGCGCGAGTTTGTCGAGTGAATATACCTTTCTCACAGACATCACTGGAAAGCTTGTAGTTCGGTCGGATGTGTCAAAAACAAGTAAGTAAAACAATGCACAAGTTACTTAACGGTAGGGAGGGAGAGAGAGAGAGCGCACGCACTTCTGTTGTGTGATCCCTGGAAAAAGTGGTATCAGTGCATCCCTAAATATAATATATGTGTGTGTACTGTGTATATTTAATATGTATATATATAAAGACACACATACAGTATATATTTTGAAAATATTTACATGTATTTACATGTACATATTTATATTCATCTAATTTATATTATATATAAATATATTTAATATATAAACATACAATTTTTCTTAAATATATACATGCATGTGTGTATTTATATATACATAATAAATATACACAGTACACACACACATATATTATGTACACAAAAACTTTTAATTTGGATGTGATTAATCGCAAATAATCATTACCCAACACTACTAATTAAAAGAAAAAAACTCTTTATGCTAAGTCTCACCATTTACCACCAACGTGAGTGTGAGGTTCTGATAAAGCCCATACTGCTGGATGCCAGTAAGGATGGTGTAGATTCCTGCGTCTTCTTCAGCAACATCCCGAATGACCAGAGAAAACCCATCTACATGGTAACGGGAACACCGCTCGGCGGCGACCATCCCATCCTTCAACCTAAGCAATAAACTCAGTTATTGAGATTTTTTCCTCTTTAGGCCAAATATGTTGTTTCTGTACAATTTAATGATAATTTAATCAACTACTTAGCAGCAGAACTATGTAATCACAGGAAATTTTACCAGATGACTTCAGGTGCAGGGAAAGCCCTTAGTTTTGGAGTAAGATGGAAAGATTTCTGTCCTGCAGAAGCCTGAACCACAGGGCCATCTCTGTGCTTGAGTCGAATGAAAGGCTGGTCTGGGAACAAACAGACAAGAGAGTAAGACAATCAGAAACACATGTGTGGACAACTGAGAGATAAAAAGCTGTAAATAGTGAATTAGAATCCATTAGATGTGGAACAGCAGTTTGGTTTCAAAGCAAATTTTAACTCAGCGACAAGGTGACTGATTCTAAAACTCACCATAGACGATAACTGTGGTATTTGTTTCTCGCTTGGATGGACCACTTGTTACATGACATTTGTAAAGTCCTCTGTCTGCTTTGCTCAGTCTGGGAATGGTGAGAACACTGTAGAAGAGCATGTTGGTTCGGCTCCTAGATATGCGTCTGATGATAGTGGCAGATCCATTAGCCTGAAGTAAAAACAAGCAAAGCAAATTGTGTCACAAACATCAAGAATATAAACAACATGGCTTTCAGATGAAATTAGGTCTACAGAACAGCTGGCCATTTAATGGCCATTTAAAACACTTTAAAAAGGGAATGTCTGTTAGTGCACAAACTGTCATTTAAAATTTCTCTAGTTGCCAAAAAGAAAAATTTGAGTTTGCTCTTTTATAGCTCAGGAGGTTAAATGGAGTAAGTTATGATGTTGCATTTAAGTATCAAAGTAATACAAAAACGAAAATAGAAGCAAATGAGACATATTGAGAAATGTATTTACACACACACACACAGTATGTGTACATACAGGACATTAATTATTAATTAATTATATTTATTTTTATTATTTTATATTAATTAATTTCCTGATCATTTTGATGTTCAGTTTTGATGGCAGACTTTGATATATTAGCAAATCTAAGCACAATTTGAGACTCTAGAGTGGACACATTTCATTAGTCTTTTTCTCAGAAGAAAAACTGTGATGCAGGAGACTTAAGCAAAAGTCTCCATTTGCTTTCAATAAGATATTAAACAAGCAAATTCATGATTTTCTTTCTAATGGGTTTTGCTGTGGAACTAATTAATTTAGTAGTAATGCATCAAGATGAGTTTAATTTATCTTAAAGGGATAGTTCACTCAAAAGGGAAAATTTTGTCATCATTTACTCACCCTCATGTTGTTCCAAACCTGTCTGAGTTTCTTATGCTGAACATAAAAGAAGATATTTTGAAGAATTCTGGTAATCAAACAGTTGATGGTCCCCATTGACTTTAATAGTAGGCTATTTCTATCCCTACTATGGAAGTCAATGGGGACCAACAACTGTTTGGTTCTTCAAAATTCTTCAAAACATCTTCTTTTGTGTTCAACATAAGAAAAAAATTTATACAGGTTTGGAACAACATGCGAGTGAGTAAATGATGACACAATTTTCATTTCTGGGTGAATTATTCCTTTAAAAATCCATGTACATAGATTATGATTATACCAACTGCAGAATAAAGATATTAAAAATAGCAGTTCATAAATCACAACTGCATACTGTCACTGTGTAAACCCCACCTTTTGTGGGTACGTCCAGCTAATGGAAACCCTGGCGTTCCATTCAGCTGTAACGGTGCAGTTCAGTGCTAACATCTGGCCCTGTAACGTGTGGACCAAACCCGTGCTGTTCAAATACACATCCAGGATTTTATTCACTGCAGGAGAAGAAAATGGTTGCAATTTTAAAACTTAAATTTAGGTCCCAATTTTTGGTTCACTAAGACGTTACTCATAGAAACCTTAAGTGCTTACCTGGTCTGTGAGTCAAGAACTTGTTGCTATATTTGACTCCATTGACGATAGTCTCACAGGAAAATAGCCCGATGTAGAAGAATGTGGGACTACGGATTGTGAAACCTTGCCTGCTGTTCCAGATGATGTTTATATAATCAGGAGCTAACTGGTGGAAAGGAAACTGAAAATGTAACATAAAGGATAATTAAAAAAACATTAACAGCTACATCACAAGCTTTTGCATTTATTTTAGGTACAACAGAGATTTGTGCTTACACTTTGCAAAGCTCTAAAAGATTTCCATTTGTGTGTATTTTAAAAACAAACATGTGCTTTCAGTTTTAATCTCATTTGGCCAGCGCACACAAGGGCTCTGATGGGTTCAACAGTGCACCGTCCTTCAGAACTTCTTGGAGAGTGGTGTTATGATTTTGTTTACTTCCATATTCGATGGAGGAAATGTTTACAGGCTTAGATGTGACACTGTGGAAGTGTCCTGCCCTTTCTCAGGGGATCAGGTGAATGCTTTCCTCCCAGTGTGAGCTGCTCAAAATCTCCTGGTTTCTAGGAAGCACTACTGCATAAGGTAAGGCATTAGATAACCCCTTTACCCCAACTATAGATTATTTCTTTAAGTATGGGCACTTTTGGCCTTGTGGACTTAAAATAAACTCTTTTTAAACACATATTTTCCAATGACAATGACCAACAGTGAACATACAATTCTGTCATTTTTCTAAAGCATCATGAACATTTCCACCACATTGTCATTTCCGCCACATCTCAAATTATGTATTGTGTAGCAGCATTCTTTGGCGGAAATGACAATGTGGTGGAAATGATTTTGGAACAAAATACTGGAATCTTTTGGCTAATTGCACAGCTAGCAGTCTGTGTATCCTAAATACACACAATTACATAATATTTTCACACTTTTTTGCATAATTTGACAAAATTAGAGCCACAAAAAAGGATGACTTTAAGACCAAGCAATTACCTCTACCAATCGACACTGTACTGAACAAACCAGTGTTATTTTAAAAACTATTACAAATTGTATTCATTCATTGAAATAAAGCTGAAATCAAATAAAATATAAATATTAGATAAAAATAACTTGAACAATAATTTTAAATTTTGCCTTGGCAACAAAACGTAGTAGGTTTAAGTTGAAGAACTAAAATTGAAACTAAAACTGACATAAAAATAAAGTTAAATAGTTATTTTAAGCATGAGAAAAGCACATAACATTACTATAACTTAAACTGAAATTAAAATGAAAATTGCAAATATATAATCAAAAGCAAATTCAAAATCTTAATAAATACTATTAATAGTACATAAAAATACTAAAATAACACTGGAACTAAACTGCTACAACTATCTACCGCCAATTTCAGCAAAAATAGGATTACTGGGCGAACATCACATCATTTAATTAATATTTATGAACACTTGTAAAGTAAAAGATTGTGCCCCCCTCACCTTTACCAACTAATCCCACCTAAGTCTTAGGTAACCAACTTCTCTCTAACATCCCTTCCTATGTTCAATGCGTAAGAGGGGAGGGCGAGGATGTGGAAACGTGACTCCAGTCCATCTCCTCACATCCTGTTACTACAGGATATAGACATCGCGGCTAGGCCCTCAGGTCGGCTTCTGGAAGGGCCCCGCGGCTACTTTCACAGCTTCAGCGAGAGCCTATGTATTGTTCCCTGCGCGAAAGGTGCAAGATTAAAGATACACTGCCAAGTGCAAAATCCTCTCAGGAAAAAAACACTCTACCAGTGTGTGACAGTCCAAGTTTGAGAAGGGTGGAGAGAGCTCGTATTTATAGCACGTTTACCTTTTGAATATCTGCGCGCAGGGTCGGCAGGACATAAACAAAGCAAACAGAAATGAAATGTGGTGCTTTTTTGAGCAAGGAGGGAGGATAGGGATGTCATATCGCTAGCATATCCTAAAACAGTTTCCATCCGGCATGCGTGGAGCCAAAGGCAGCGCGATGGGAACTGGTCAACTTGTTCTTTTCCGTTTCCTCTTCTCATCTGAAATTCATCCTGAAATGCTTAAGTCCTCCTTGAGACTTTTGTTGCCATATTTGGACTCATCCTATGTCTCCAGCTGTAGTAGTGTATCTAATCATATCATAAATGCACAGCAAGCCATCTTTTTAAGCTTCATTCCTCAAATCTCTGTCCGTGCCACCAGCTGTGGAAGACATCAGTCTGCGTGAGGTGGTCTTGGCGTCATCTCCTTGGCTTTGTGCAGTGCCAACAAGAAAAGGAAGCTGTGGGCGCCGCTCACTCTGAGTATCGGCTTAAAGTATCCATGTCATGCTGAGCCAAAAAGACTTCTGTACATCCCCTCCACATGCCCTCACGAACACACACACATCCGAACTGGCACGAAGAGACGCACACTTGCCCTTATAACCTGGGGTGATCATTAGATAAGGACAGGGAGAGTTTGTGAATGAGAGTGAGAGGATGCACTCCATGTATGGCAGTGGAAGCCATAGATAAGAGTAGGGATTGGCACGAATAGCCGAGTACAGAAGCACGTGGCACTAATGATCGGTCTTTTTCTGATTATTTGCAATAACAATTCATCACACGTCAATTTGCTCCAACATCGACTTTCAGTCCAGTGCAGCAACAGCATTAAAATGCTTAGAAAGCGCACACACTGCAATGCGTTTACTCTAGCCACTGCGCACTAGGGCTGTGTATCACCAGCAAAGTCACGATACGATACGCATCACGATACAGAGGCCACGATACGATACGTATCACGGTACATGACTGCACTGAATTTCACCTCAGCAGAATTGAGACAAACAGCTGT
>NW_015645059.1:147411-166152 GCF_001515625.1 Sinocyclocheilus rhinocerous
AACAACACCTGAGAGATCTTGAGGAAGTCCTGGCTAGGCTGAGATCTGCTGGCCTGTCAATCAAGTTGGACAAGTGTCAGTTCTGTAGAAAGGAACTTACCTTCTTGGGCTATCGGGTCACCAAGGAGGGTATTCTACCAAATGAGGAGAAGGTGAAGGCTGTGGTAGACTTTGCTACTCCAGTAAACTCCAAGCAAGTGAGACAGTTCTTAGGCATAACCAGCTACTACCGGCGCTTCATTCATGAATATGCCCAACATGCTGAACCTCTTTTCGCTCTTACGAGAGCTGATGTTCCTTTTGGGTGGACACAAAACTGTCAGAATGCTATGGTTTTCCTTAAAAATAAACTGACGTCTGCGCCTATCTTGAGGTTTCCGCAGTTTTCACTTCCATTTTTCATTCACGTGGATGCGTGTGATGTTGGTCTGGGTGCTGCTTTAATGCAGAGGGATGAGCAAGGCAGGGACTGTGCAGTTGCCTATGCTAGCCGTACTTTGCACAAGTCCGAACGCCCTCTATCCTGTAAAATGTATTTTGCCATGGATTTTTTAAATGCCTATGTGTTTTCTTTTCTGTTTGCTTGTCACATTTTCTTTGTATTCTAGGACAAAGTGGTTTGGTGAGTTAAAAACTGTCATGTATGTTGGTATTTCTCATCATGTACCACTGGTTTTCTTTTTGAGGGGAGTATTTACAACTATTCATGTATGGAGTTGTTTATGTCCTGTATTTTCACAGTGCTGTTGGCTGAGGACAGCCAATTTGTTCCAGGGGGGACTCTGTAACGGCCACTAGAGCATTTACGGTAGTTTTGTGGCAGATTGACATCTGCGCATGTGCATAGCGTGTGTCTGTACGAGTTGAAAAGGTGAAGAGATAACTTGCTCTACCGACATCTTTATTTTATTTTATTCCTTTCTGTTTGTGACCTGAGTTGGATGCTTGTGTACTTTCTCTATCTGGTCAATTAACCATTGATGCATTACACTTTTCTGAGAATAGAATATTGAAGTGGAGATCGCTAAACTGAAAGCTAACCAGTGTTTTCAGAAAGCAAGCGCGTTTATCCACAGTGGAGAGAGAGAGCGCGTGCACATGGTTGCCAGGTTGACAAAGATAAGTAGCACACTTAGCAGATATTTCCGTATTGAGCAAGTGTGAAGCTATGTTTTGGGGATTACGTCTCTATATATCAGGCATCCCAGTTGTGTTCCTCTGCGGCCAGATTAAACCTTGTTGTAGCCTATATATGCTCTATTCATTCTTTTTTAGAAACCTCGCACTTTTCTACTAAATTTTAAACGTTGTAAAATTTTTAACAAATTAAGCGCGGTCCACTGCTGCACACTTGCCATGATATCGATACAGGGACAGCTGTATCGATACTCGTATCATCAAATCTCTGTGACGATACATCGTCGTATCGATATTTTGAACACAGCACTACTGCGCACATGCACAGAGAGTGCATGCACACACATACTGTAGACGTGCGTTCTTCCTTTCAAACAGCCGAACCGAGCTGAATACAACAGAACACAAGGTCTTTAGAGAGGCTCTTGTAAAATAACAATTTTAACGCCATTACAAACGTGATGTAAGTAAAGAACATGAAAATAGCAGTGCACTTACTTTACTTTTTAAAGTAATCACGAGCTGTGTCACAAATGATACACTATGGACTATGTACTTATGCACTGTGTACTCAACTGTGTAGTTATTGAATTACATAAGGATATTTTTTCATTCATAATCGTAGTCTGATAACTCCTTCCCCTCCGCTACATAATTAAAGCTGCGACGGTTGAGTGCATTAAGTATCCAACATTCCACACTTCATTTTTTTTTGGTTATTAAGTGCATCATTTGGGTATTTAAAGTGCACTTTTGCTTTTTGGAATTTAGTGAACACACTACTTGCACTAGAACTGCATAAAATAGTGCATAAATACACGAATTGGGACACACACACGGTCATCAGAATTAAATGCAGAAAGATTTTCTTTGGGTTTGAAACGTAAGTATAGAGCTGTTTTTATATTTTTATAACAGAGAGATGTTAAAAAAATGTCTGTTGAACACTCGAACAGACAATTTAAAAAAAACACTCATCTTTAGACATAAGGAGTTTGTCCCAAAACAACCAGACAAAGCCAACAAGTCATGAATACCCCTTTCAAAATAATAGATCTAGTTCTCTGGATGGCCCTGCCCACTGTCAAAATCTCATTGGTTCTTAATCCAGTATTAAAATCAAATATCTTCTGAATGTCTGGGATTATTTCACATTTTGTGATAATAGCTGACAGACAAATGAAAAGCCTATGTTTATAACTGAAAAGGCCAAGAAGACTGACAAGTTTTAACAAGAAAATTCATGAAAGTTTTGTTCTAAACACTAACAGCAATAAGTTTCCAGTTCTCTGGATGGCTCCACCCACTGCTCTCATTTGTCTATAATTCTGCTAATTAAACATCAAACATGTTCTGATTGGCTGAGACTGTCTCACATTTTGTGTTCAGTGCTGAGAAACAGATTCCTTGTTCCTGGAAAGAGGGAAAGCTGATGTGTCTTATGAAATGATCTGTTTGACTCACAGCTGAGACACTCACCTTGACCAACGAGACTTTGGCATCCGGGTTTGTGACTCTGCAGGGGAAGACCAACGGCTCTCCCTCCTTCATGTACACCACATCTGGGATCTCCGACTGCACCTTTACAAATGGCCGCTGGCTATCTGAAACACCAATGCTGAGGTCAGGAACAAACAGACACTGCATACAAACAGTAGACTGCATATAAACAGTCAGCAACAAATACAGAGAGAACGCTCGCTTGTTATCAAACGCTCTCTCTCTGTTGTTTTCTCGGTTGCACTTTCGCCCCAGTTACAATATTCTTGTGGCAATGAAAGGTTTTGGGTGTTGCTCGCCCCATTGTTCGAAGCTCTGGTGTTATTAAAGGAACGAAAAAAAATCTCTGAACATTTTAACAAAAGTACCCCAAGGACTGCTGGATGCTTCCTTGTCGTGCTTTGATTCAATATAAAGGACGAAGGGTGAGGCTAAATGGACATGGCCACAAGAGCGATTGATGGTCCTCAGGGGCCTTGTTGGCTAACCGGGGGCCGCACCTAGTGACCTGGGGCACCTCTTAGCCTTCCTTAATGCCTGACCAGGGAGGATCCCAGTCTCTTCTGCCCCGGCATGCCCTTAAGATGCCCACTCCCATGTACAGACACGCATCCCAACAAACATACACAAGGAGACATCGCATCCTCTATCCTCGTCTTCAAGTTGTCCCTCCCCCCAGAGCAGCACAGGATACGGACGGCCGGGCTGAGGGAGATAGATAAGGCCGGGTACCCTGGGAAAGGCTGCCCAAGAACTGAGCCTTTCAACAGCTGGGGCTATTTCTGTCCCCTCAAGGTAGCACGTAAATGAAAGTTATCGTTTAAATTTAGTCAAAAGTGAGAGAGGACAGCCTACGGTGTGCAAAAACAAAAAATGCCAGTGTGAATCCGTGCCAGACGCTCACTTAGTCGGATGTGTTGCCTCGAGAGAAAAATGGTGTTTAGGTATTATTTGCTTCCTGAGGCTTCCTGTTTAGCCTTAAGCAACAGAAATGTCAGTGAGATGGCCAAGCTATTAAACGGAGGCCAGTGTCGTGACAAATTGGGTCCTCCCTGGAAATCGGGTCTCCGCTAGGACCTCAAGTGATCCCAGCATTGAATGGGTACTCCCTTTAGTGCCTCATTACAATTCCTACAAAATCACGTTATGTTGTTTAAGTTTGATTTAAGGCCCGTTCACACCAACAACGATGACTATAATGCTAACTACAACTATAGTGTCAACATCAATAGACGATAACGTTCTGTTTTAACGTTCCGCTTTAAATGCTCAAGCTTTTTAAAGTCGAGTGAATTTTGATTGGCTGCCAGTGTTTTTATCGTTCAACAGCTGGAACAAAAAACATTTTGAAAGTGATTCCAACAACATTGTTTCTATGTCATTACCGTTATAGAATTAGAATGATAATTAAAACTTTATAATTAACTTTATCATTATAGTTACCGTCGTTGGTGTTAATAGGCCTTTAGTTAGCTAAGATACTAGCATAGCATACAGATTAGCCTGATATCTTAGCTTGTGCACCATGCACTTGCACTTCCCCTACATGTATTCATCTCCAGCCTTTAATGTAAAAACGTGTTAAATGTCCAAATATTTCAGTTACAAGGAGAACGTATAATGATGTTCAATTATTCATTTATTATTATTGTTTATTATTTTTGTCTTCTCTAGTTTGCTTCCTAAATTAGTTGTCAAATAAACCTGACATTTTATATTAAAAATAGTGTTGACTCCTAGAAGAATTGCCTTTATTCTTCTTTTGCTTTGGATAAAAGCATCAGATAAATGTAAATGTAATGTATTATTAATTAACAGTTTATCAACTTAAAGAAATTACAATATCTTCAGTTTGTTTTATTATGCACTATATAATAAGCAGTTATATACATATTTTAAATTATGACATGTGGGCAGCACGCCGACATACAGCGCCGCTGCACTTTGGGTGTCCCGTGTTCGAGTCCCGACTCGAGGACCTTTCCCGAACCCGCCCCCTTCTCTCTCTCCCACTTTCCTTCCTGTCATGTCTGATCTGTCCTATATCACAATAAAGGCAAAAATGCCAACAAAAATAAAAAATCTTTAAATTAATATCCTTTGTGTTTACTTGGTATACCTATTAAATGATAGTTGAAGACCTGATGGAGACATGATTTCAAGGAAGTACCCAATTTGTCACAACACTGGAAAGAGAGGGTTCAAGGGTTCCAGCATTCACCTGAAGCATCTTACCTGTGATGTAGATGTACACAGAGGCCTGTTTGCGCTGCTTTTGGCGGTACCTGCAGCGGTAAGAGCCAGTGTGTTGAGCTAAAGCAGGACTGAGCGTCAGGCGGCTGCAGTACTGGTTATTTTTCTTCCCACATTGAGTCTCTTCTATCTGGGTGCCGTGGTAGACTTTCGGGACGCCTGATGGCAAAACCCAATGGAGCTCCCACCGTCCCCTGAAACATCAAGTTTGGATTATACAAGGAACTTTATACCTAATGGTCCAAGTACATCATGTCACCATCTCAGTAATCAACATATAATGGAGCCCAAAAGTTTGGGACCACTTATGAAAATGCTTCTATTTAGCATTTTACTAAACTTTACATAGAATGTGAGGCCAGATCAGTCAACATGATTTATGGTTGACTTATGATTTGATTTTGTTTTTTTGTTTGTTTTGTATTTAGTTTTGCTTTAATGACAGCATCAAATGCATAAAAATGCATTTGCATAAAATGCATACAATCTGATGATCAAGTTCTCCAGGATGATTTGAGAGACTCTTGTGCATATGAACTTTTGACCTTTTGTACAAAGGAGGTAATGGTCAAATTTGATTGACCAATACCTTTTAAAATATATTTGGGTAATTTAAATGTCCAAAGCGTTCGGTTTAAAACAAATTACGTATCCCAGATCTTCAGTGTGCTCTTAAGATTTTGACCCCACTCAATTTTCATCTTTAATGCTTGCATTTTACAATCTCTCACTCCAAACTTCTACATTCTACATTCCTCCTGACCAAAATCTGTATCACCTCTGTTAATCATAAAGCCATTCATCCAATACTTCTTGATCCACTTTTAACCACTTCCTCCTCCTTTAACCATGACAAATCACTCACCTGCAGTTTAGCTGAAGTGTCTGATTTCTCTCTATAATAAGCTGCTTTTCAGTAACATCCAACACTGGAGAACTGAACCTCCCTTTTGTGTCTGTATCTTTCAGATAGAAAACAGAAAGGCACGTTAGAGGTTGCTGAATAAGATACTGTGAAGCTTTACAGAGTGACATTGAGTGACATTGACATTGACATTGAGTGACATTGATTACAGAGTGACATTGACCACATTTAGGTGATAAGAGTCCATGTAGAACTTACATAAAATAGGACTATGCCATCTAAAGCTATAGAAACATACCCACAGTTCCTGTTAATACTGATAGAGTTATATTCTAGGTGCTCCTGAGCACAGCACAACTTTTTCACGGTTGTTATTGAAGGTCAATTGAGTATTGTTCAGAGATACTTGAGGATCTTTACAAGGCAATGTTTATAGATTAAATAAAGGAGATTCATTGAATAAAAATCATCAGAAAACATCACATTAATGTGGTGTTTAAAAACATTTTTAATAATAATATTAATAATAATAATGATGATAAAAACTAAATACATCCAATTCTTTTAGATTGTCTTTTTTTTTTTACTGTTGGTAAATAAGTACATAAATAAAATAAATGTACACTCAAAAAAATGCTGGGTTGTTTCAACCCAACTTTGGGTCAAATATGGACTAACCCAACTTTTGGGTTAAAAATGTAATGTAAAAATTTAACCCAACGGTTGGGTTAGTTAGTTAAAGAAAACATTTTCAAGTTCTACAAAGGAATTTTATTCTTTGCTTAACTTTAAGTGCTTAACTTTATTGATCACAAAGAATAATAAAGCCAATTCAAGAACTATAAAAGGAAAACGTTTCTTGATACGAAGGTTCTTTGCTGAACTCTTAAGGTGCTGCAAACTAGAACTATAATATTAACAAGAATAACCTAAACGGAAATGCAATTATTATTATAATTATTTAATTTGCATTACTACATTTTTTAAAACTTTTTTTCTTTACATTACTTATTTTTTTAAAGTAATGAATTATTTTTGTTAATTTGAAATAGTTTTATTAGTGCATTTTGTTTGTAGCACTTTTTTTTAGGAATCTTTCTAAAAATCCAATATCCTGATTCATTTTACAAAATTATTTTTCCAGTATAACTGTATGCTTTTGACCACGCAGATGGCACAAAACTTAAAACAAGTTTGGCCATTAATCAATTTCATTTTTTTGTCCTGTGATGTGAGTGGTGAATTGTTGACCAATAAAGCACTAATAATCACGCAGTGCGGACAGTACATCGCTTCACCCCTTGCTTCCTCCCCTTGGGTCTGTTTTAGCTATAACACCCTGATTAGCGCTGGTTCCTGCCTCACGGTGGTCATGACCCCGAAGTCATTTATATTAGAACTTCCATTTCACAAAGTCATCAGGCTCAGGAAATAACGCCCTCTCTGATTCAACCGGGGCCAAACATTAAAGACGGATGCCAAGTAAGAGCAGAGAGGTCTCTACTATTAAAACAACTTGTCCTGCTATGGCAGGCCGATTTAGCATTTATTTCTTCAAACGAATGTGTTTTATATTAGTATTTTATTATATTATTAATAAGCAATTATATTTGTACAATATTGTATCTCTATAATAGTATCTTGTACATATGTGTTTTCTCTAGTGTCCACATAAATTATTTTGTCTGTTGTGAATTTTTATATGCATTTTTATTACTCATTCTGATTCTTTTCCATTTCACTAGTTCATTAAATATTATTGCCAGATCATTAGATTATAGCATTCCCACTCAAAATAGTTACAAGTAAACTGCTTATTTTTTTTCTGTAACAAAGTGTAATTTTTTTGCAATCAAATTTTATGGGGATATGAGTTTCAGATGTCAACTATTCTTTTCAGACAAGTCGTTTGGACAATTGTGACTAATTGTATAGATAGTCTAGTTGGATTTAGTTCTATTAATAAAAACGAAAATGCTACTAGTAACAAAAAATACTAGTTCGTTTTAAATTATAAATGTAAATGTTAAATAGGCTTGCCATAGTCTTGGAAAAACTAATTGTAGCGTCTGATTTAGCGCGTAATTTACGTTCGTTTAGCGCGTAATTTTGCGTTTTTGCAGCACGCATTATTACCAACTGGGCATGAATACAAAAAAAAAAATGCTAACAAGTTAGTGTTTATCCAAAGTGAATGGAAGTCTCCTCATTATGAAATGCAAATGATGCGCTGTGAATAAGGAATGCCACACTCATCCTCAAGCATTCCCAAAATGTTCTTTCATCCTTTAGCACTGATAGATTATGAAACCGTGCGTATTTGAAAAATAAATGTATGGCTTAGATGTTTAATATGAAGAAGAATGAAAACTGATATTCTATGATAAAAGTAAAGTCCATTATACTTACCTTTAGTCAGAACACGCCCCGACAATCCAAATATCATCACAAATAATATATCGAACATTCTCTTGGTCTTGCTTGAGGTCCTTTGCTTGGATATGAACACCTATGAAGAAACACTGCAGATCCAATACTCCAGAGAATCAATTCACCTTTCAACGCCAAAACTCCTCAAACCCTGCTTTCACAAGGACTACAATCAACTTCAGTATCGTCCGGAGTATATGAACTCTTGAAGCAGGAGGACCACGCATGAATTCCAGTTAAACTCTTGCCCATTATGACCGCGGGCTGGGATTTATTCATTTCCCACTGCCACCGGAGCTTCCGTGACGCTCATCGACACACCCATCCCGCGCGACTGACGTGACCTACAAGGGCTCGATGTACAGCACAGCTCCTGTGTCTCTCCTCCACTTCATCAATAAAATCATGAATAAACAAGCTTATTGCTGTAAATCCAACACTGTCTGAAGTTATCCCACCCTTGCAATCCTTAAAAGAGGAGAGTAAATCCATGAGGGTAAACAACTTTCAGAGAGACTAGGAGTGAGGGAAAAGAGATACTAGTGAAGATCAACGAAATGTTGGTTATGCTGCTTGCACATTAACAATGCATAATCTAGGAAGTTAATACAAACGAACAGAAGAGTAATTAATATAAAATAACACCAAGGACATTTGCTCTAAGATACCACTCTTTCCGTTATATCCTCCATTATATTTCTTTTAAGCATCAACTTTGTCTCAGATGTTTCTCCTAAAGTTCCTCAGGTGAAATAAAAATGGACACAAATGAGACTATTGTTGTCATACAAAAAAGTCAAATAAGCTCAGATAGCTGGTCTTGGAAGATTTGATGAGAAATATTTGAGACCATACTGGAATCTCTCATTTTAATTCAAATTAAAAATTTGAGCCCAGTTTGAGACTTTGTCAAGATCACTTGAAAATCTCAGGGGCAGGTGAGATTAATTCAATATTCTTCTCAAAAGAAAAAGCTAATGAAAGAGAGAGAGAAAAAACTCAATTTGAACATTTAATCTTATTGCTGTCTAGGAGAAACAACTGACTCGTTTGTGTTTTCATACCTCTAAAAATATATTATATGCATTAACCATGATTATATTCACATTAAATAAGAAAGAAACCAGTAAGAAACACTCAGGCATGATTTACACTTCATTGAAACATGCAATATAAAAACAGATCACAGAGTAGAAGTAATGTAGCACCTCTTTTTAATATAATTCTATTTTCATATATCTAATATAAAGTATCAACATTTGCTCAGTTTTGACATTTACATCTGGTTTTTCAGGTATACAGATCCTAATGTGTGCATAACTAAAGAAGTACTGAGTAAGATGTAATGTCAAATCACGACCAGTAGAGAGAGTCTTAGGGGCTGCAGCTGCTCTCTCCCAATAAGGGAGAAGCCAATAATCTTTGTGATAACAAAAACCCTACAAAAACATACAAAACAGTAACAATAATGACTAAAATTCATGTTGGTCATCATTTCTGACATGCAATCAGTTTCACAGTTGGACATATTTGAAAAGGACCATGTTTATATCATTCTTAAACAATGAAAAAAATCAAAATGATTCCATTAACATGAATAAATGAATGAAAACTAATATTTAGCCACTGTATGCAAATAACACAAATCTTACCAAGAGAACTCTTTCCACTGCAAATAATCTCCTCAATCTCGACACTAGCAGTCCACTGTCGAGGCTTTATGGAATACAGTTGGTTTGTAGGTGGTTCTTACGAATTTGGGGCATAAAGAGGGGAATGGAGCTGCTGGCAGACCGTGGGTAGAGGTTTCAAACGCTGAGCAACAGGAATTGGTGGGAAATTGCTTCCGATGCAGAGGTGTTGATGTTTGCTGTGTGTCTGGGCACCATGAGAGCTGGGCCGGTGCACCTCGATCACATGCAACTGAGTGTGGGCCAATCACCCGTTCTCTGGTGTAAATATATGTGTGCGTGTGTTAGTCACACCTGGCCTTTCGTCTGCTGGTGAATCCAGTCTGTGAACTTTATGACACGTGTGTAAACTCCAGGCCGGTTCTGTCGGGCACAGCCCTCACCCCAGCTCACAATGCCTGCTAGAAACCACCTCCGGCCACGTTCCAGACACACTAAAGGTCCCCCAGAGTCTCCCTGTGCAAACACAGATGTGAATATATGAACGGTTAACATTGACAAGCAGTGAACACAAAAGCACACACTAACCTGACAAGCATCCACTCCTCCCTGAATGTTTCCGGCGCAAAGCATTCTGGGAGTGACCGCATCGTCATACATTTTATTACAAGTGTTGTGACTGATGATGTTAATGGTGGCCTCTTGCAACAATGTGGCCAATTCACCTGAAATCAGAAGTTTTTAGATGGAAACAATGCATGTAATGACATGAAATGGTGTTTGCAACAGATTTTACTTGTTTAATCCGACTTATTTCTAAAACCCTTCTGCTCGTTAAAATTTACGGACATAAAAATATTTCAAATATAAAAATAAATTCATTTCTTATTAGTCAGGCATGCGTTTTAAAATCATTTTGAAATAAGATCTCCATAGCAAATATAAGTACCAATGAAATTCGTATCATAAATCTAGCAAAAAATGACAAATTTTAATTTGATATTTACAAAAAAAAAAGTATATTTTCTTTTCTTTTTCTTTTATTTAAAGTACATCTATAACACTATCTTTGTGTTATATAACCATGGCATTAAATTTAATAAAACCCGTTAACCCTGCTGCATTAGTGTTTCCAATAGAACGGCTAAGGGAGTGATGGCAAATTTGACATATTTCTCTCACAATATATTTGTTCCTCTTTTGCAAGGTTATAGAAATGCTATCATAGATTCTTCTTTTGCTATTGGGGAAATGAAAACAAAAAAAATATATAAATATATTTCTTGTAGTTTCTGTTTACCCAACTATGATGACTTCCGCTTCTGTGAACCATGGAAATGTGAAGCATATCTAATGACTTTGCCGTTTCGATGGGGATCCTGGGGGATTTTTCAGTGGGTGTGGTCAAAGATGATTTCTTTAGAATGCGTTTTTCTCACCTTTAGTCATCGTATGAATCATGTGTTTCAAGACAGTGTTGCTAACGTTGTCTTGCTTCAGCTCAACAAGAAGTAATTGTTTGTTCTGAATGAGTTTCTACAATGTGCCATACCTTCTTCTGACAGAACCCCCCATCCAGTGACAAAGCAGCTGGTTCCGGAGGTGAAGGCGTGAGAGGAGGCAGGAATGCAGACGGGCTGTACCAACTCATTGAAAAAGACAGGGGCACTTAGTTCTAGAAGGGCGATGTCATAGTCGGAGGTGAATTGGTCGTATTGCGAATGCAAGATGATGCGACGGATTTGTCTGGTGGCCGCTGCGTTGCTGACCGAGTTCATTACTCGCATGCCCATGTAGGCCCTCCATGATCGTGCATCAGAATACCTGCCAAAAAATGAGAAAACACTTTATACCTGGAGCGTCACATATTTAGGAGTCCTAGTGACAACAGGCTTAAATAGCCTACAACTTTAAGGAATAAAATAAAATACTATTTTCTATCTGAATATATTTTAAAATGTAATTTATTCCTGTGATGCCAAAGCTGAATTTTCAGCAGTCATTACTCCAGTCTTCAGTGTCAACTGAGTGTGGGCCAATCACCCGTTCTCTGGTGTAAATATATGTGTGCGTGTGTTAGTCACACCTGGCCTTTCGTCTGCTGGTGAATCCAGTCTGTGAACTTTATGACACGTGTGTAAACTCCAGGCCGGTTCTGTCGGGCACAGCCCTCACCCCAGCTCACAATGCCTGCTAGAAACCACCTCCGGCCACGTTCCAGACACACTAAAGGTCCCCCAGAGTCTCCCTGTGCAAACACAGATGTGAATATATGAACGGTTAACATTGACAAGCAGTGAACACAAAAGCACACACTAACCTGACAAGCATCCACTCCTCCCTGAATGTTTCCGGCGCAAAGCATTCTGGGAGTGACCGCATCGTCATACATTTTATTACAAGTGTTGTGACTGATGATGTTAACGGTGGCTTCTTGCAACAATGTGGCCAATTCACCTGAAATCAGAAGTTTTTAGATGGAAACAATGCATGTAATGACATGAAATGGTGTTTGCAACAGATTTTACTCGTTTAATCCGACTTATTTCTAAAACCCTTCTGCTCGTTAAAATTTACGGACATAAAAATATTTCAAATATAAAAATAAATTCATTTCTTATTAGTCAGGCATGCGTTTTAAAATCATTTTGAAATAAGATCTCCATAGCAAATATAAGTACCAATGAAATTCGTATCATAAATCTAGCAAAAAATGACAAATTTTAATTTGATATTTACAAAAAAAAAAGTATATTTTCTTTTCTTTTTCTTTTATTTAAAGTACATCTATAACACTATCTTTGTGTTATATAACCATGGCATTAAATTTAATAAAACCCGTTAACCCTGCTGCATTAGTGTTTCCAATAGAACGGCTAAGGGAGTGATGGCAAATTTGACATATTTCTCTCACAATATATTTGTTCCTCTTTTGCAAGGTTATAGAAATGCTATCATAGATTCTTCTTTTGCTATTGGGGAAATGAAAACAAAAAAAAAATATAAATATATTTCTTGTAGTTTCTGTTTACCCAACTATGATGACTTCCGCTTCTGTGAACCATGGAAATGTGAAGCATATCTAATGACTTTGCCGTTTCGATGGGGATCCTGGGGGATTTTTCAGTGGGTGTGGTCAAAGATGATTTCTTTAGAATGCGTTTTTCTCACCTTTAGTCATCGTATGAATCATGTGTTTCAAGACAGTGTTGCTAACGTTGTCTTGCTTCAGCTCAACAAGAAGTAATTGTTTGTTCTGAATGAGTTTCTACAATGTGCCATACCTTCTTCTGACAGAACCCCCCATCCAGTGACAAAGCAGCTGGTTCCGGAGGTGAAGGCGTGAGAGGAGGCAGGAATGCAGACGGGCTGTACCAACTCATTGAAAAAGACAGGGGCACTTAGTTCTAGAAGGGCGATGTCATAGTCGGAGGTGAATTGGTCGTATTGCGAATGCAAGATGATGCGACGGATTTGTCTGGTGGCCGCTGCGTTGCTGACCGAGTTCATTACTCGCATGCCCATGTAGGCCCTCCATGATCGCGCATCAGAATACCTGCCAAAACATAAACAAACACCTTATACCTGGAGTGTCACATATTTTGGAGTCCTAGTCACTTAAACAGCCTGCAACATTCAGAAATGGAATGGAATGGAATGAAATAAAATAAACTTTTAAAACGTAATTTATTCCTGTAATGGAAAGCTGAATTTCCAGCAGTCATTACTCCAGTCTTCAGCATCACATGATCCTTCAGAAATCATTCTAACATGCTGATTTGCTGCTTAGAACATTCTTAGAACATCTAGAACACTTTTTGCTAATACCAATGTACCAAACAGTTGTGCTGCTTAATATTTTGGTGGAAACTGTAATGCATTTTTTCAGTATTCTTTAATGAATAAAAAGTTCAAAAGAACAGCATTTATCTTTTGTAACATTATAAATGCCTTTACTATCACTTTTGATACATTCAATGTATCCTTGCTGAATAAAAGTTAAACCTTCCAAAAATGAATACTGATCCCAAAATTTTGAACAGTAGTGCATGTGCCTGAATAAAACCTCACTTGATTGCATCTGAGTCCTGAAAGCAGTGAGCTGCAGAGACAAGCCAGCGGCTGGCCACCAGAGATGCCCCGCACACATGACCATAGCGTTCCATCTGAAGGCTGACCTGCCATGGCCATGAGCCTGCCTGGGCATCCGTTCCACCCACAATCTTTGCCCTCTTCCTGGGCCTCGTGCCACAACCTACATGCACAGCATGACATTTGTAGGATTTGTTATGCAAGCAAAGAATCTTGCCTATAATAATAAATTTGATGTGAATATGTAATTCTATGAGAATGCTCACTACAGCGCAACTCATCTGAACCATCTTTGCAGTCTTTAATGCCGTCACACTCCGGATTGATCTTACTCAAGCACTTTCCACTGGCACATTTGAAGGAGGAAGGAGAGCATCCTTTAGAAACTGCAATGATCAGAGAGACAGAATATTCAGCATCACTGATCAAATTAAAGAACTAGAGGACATATGATCATAAAAAAGATTTCACACAGATTTCTTTCTGATTGTGCCATTTGCGTTTGTTATGAATGTGTTCGTACTGAAATCCATGTGGCTTGATTGTCCAAATGCATTTTTGGTCCAGTAAGCAAGGAATGATGACAGAATAGAGCAGAATTGTAGGTAAAGTGGGTTTTACTCACATGCTCTTGTGCAGTTGAGTTCATCACTGCGGTCTTTGCAGTCCACAATCCCATCACACACTGAGGCTTTGGGGAGGCAGATTTTGTTTGGGCACATATGGTAGCATTTACCTCCTAAAAAGTGGGCAAATTGAACCCAAAAAGAAATGAGTTTGACAAACGTATAAGTTGTTGGTCACAATTACCGTTGCTTGGTGAAATTTCGCAAGCAAAATAGTCATTTCAAAAGGAATCTGCAAATGGGAGTTTTGAGTTAAAAGTTCCCCACGCAGATTTCGCTCATGTTCAAGTTAGTCAAGCAACTTTGCCTCACTGAGCAACAGAAAGCTGCTTAATTTGAAAGTGACTTATGTGTGAGTGCTTTATACTTGTTTTTGCACGTAAATTTTCTATAATGTGACCGCACATATACTGTAGGTGAATACATGCACACGAAATCATTCTAACATGCTGATTTGCTGCTTAGAACATTCTTAGAACATCTAGAACACTTTTTGCTAATACCAATGTACCAAACAGTTGTGCTGCTTAATATTTTGGTGGAAACTGTAATGCATTTTTTCAGTATTCTTTAATGAATAAAAAGTTCAAAAGAACAGCATTTATCTTTTGTAACATTATAAATGCCTTTACTATCACTTTTGATACATTCAATGTATCCTTGCTGAATAAAAGTAAAATCTTCCAAAAATGAATACTGATCCCAAAATTTTGAACAGTAGTGCATGTGCCTGAATAAAACCTCACTTGATTGCATCTGAGTCCTGAAAGCAGTGAGCTGCAGAGACAAGCCAGCGGCTGGCCACCAGAGATGCCCCGCACACATGACCATAGCGTTCCATCTGAAGGCTGACCTGCCATGGCCATGAGCCTGCCTGGGCATCCGTTCCACCCACAATCTTTGCCCTCTTCCTGGGCCTCGTGCCACAACCTACATGCACAGCATGACATTTGTAGGATTTGTTATGCAAGCAAAGAATCTTGCCTATAATAATAAATTTGATGTGAATATGTAATTCTATGAGAATGCTCACTACAGCGCAACTCATCTGAACCATCTTTGCAGTCTTTAATGCCGTCACACTCCGGATTGATCTTACTCAAGCACTTTCCACTGGCACATTTGAAGGAGGAAGGAGAGCATCCTTTAGAAACTGCAATGATCAGAGAGACAGAATATTCAGCATCACTGATCAAATTAAAGAACTAGAGGACATATGATCATAAAAAAGATTTCACACAGATTTCTTTCTGATTGTGCCATTTGCGTTTGTTATGAATGTGTTCGTACTGAAATCCATGTGGCTTGATTGTCCAAATGCATTTTTGGTCCAGTAAGCAAGGAATGATGACAGAATAGAGCAGAATTGTAGGTAAAGTGGGTTTTACTCACATGCTCTTGTGCAGTTGAGTTCATCACTGCGGTCTTTGCAGTCCACAATCCCATCACACACTGAGGCTTTGGGGAGGCAGATTTTGTTTGGGCACATATGGTAGCATTTACCTCCTAAAAAGTGGGCAAATTGAACCCAAAAAGAAATGAGTTTGACAAACGTATAAGTTGTTGGTCACAATTACCGTTGCTTGGTGAAATTTCGCAAGCAAAATAGTCATTTCAAAAGGAATCTGCAAATGGGAGTTTTGAGTTAAAAGTTCCCCACGCAGATTTCGCTCATGTTCAAGTTAGTCAAGCAACTTTGCCTCACTGAGCAACAGAAAGCTGCTTAATTTGAAAGTGACTTATGTGTGAGTGCTTTATACTTGTTTTTGCACGTAAATTTTCTATAATGTGACCGCACATATACTGTAGGTGAATACATGCACACACACAAACACACTGAAACATAGTCAGGTCTTACCACAAACTCTCTCCACACGTCTGTAGCAATGAAAATAGACATCTCTGAGTATCAGTGAATGCAGGAAGAGAGAAATTGTGCATGCTGAAGTATTAAATCTTCTTAAGGATAAAAAAAGACACTCTTACCACAGTTATTCTCTTCACTGCTGTCACCACATGCGGTGTTACACTGGCTGTGTGGTCTGCACTGACCCACACAATAAACTTCTCCTGGTTTACACGTGTCTAAGGGCAAAGTAGAACAGGGTTAAATAAGACAACTATGCTTGGCTGAAAAGAATGTATGGAAAATCTAACTCATGCACTTACTGCATTTGGCCTCATCTCGTCCATCAGAACAGTCTTTTTCTCCATCACACACTTTCCTCAGAGGAATACACTTGCCATCTCCACAGCGGAACTGCCTCGGACATGCTTATATGGGAGAAAAAGCATGATTAATGAAGTGTACATTTGTGTTTTGATTCAATTAGATCATAAATTAATTCTTTATAAAATAATGCCATGATAGGTTAAGAATTTTATTTTTAGAAAATAAATAAGTGTGTAAGGATTAGGGAACAAAATTGGGCCTCAATCTCCGCACAAAATGTAAGTCATTTTCTATTTTTATTTTCCAACAAATGGTTAGTTTAAGAGTCATTTAACCTTCAGAAATCATTTATGTCATTCTTACCCCAGTACCTTGGGTAACAGGGTTAAGCTTTAATGCAGTGCACTAAAATGTGTGTAAAAACTGACCAAATGAAATGAGATTATTTATTCGTTTTCCTACTACGTGGTAGAAACAGTCCAAATTATGTTACTTCTTATATGTCACAATTTTAAGGAATTATAAGAATTTTATAATGCATTTATTTATTTACTTATTTATTTTTGTGACATTGAAAAACATGCTCTAACAGGGTTGCACACAAAATGTGGGACATCATTATTATCATTTTGTAATTAAAATAGATAATAATTAAAAATACATCACTGCAGTTAATCAACTTATTAGATTGTGAAAATTATGACATCCTTGAATGATTTTATTCTTTTTTACATTTTATTTAACCACAATTTTAAAGGTGTTACACACATTTCATGTACCTGAATCTAGAACCCTTTTGAGACAGTCTAATTTTATATTAAATAACAGTTTGTCTAACAAATCCAGTAGTTTTCACAACTAAATGATTTACCTTTGGCCCTGATCACATAGTAGTAACAGAGACAAATATCCCGCATTCAAGACACAAAACAAAAATGAAAACCCAAATCAAGTTACTTTACAAAATAAAGGGAAAAAAACTAGAAACCACATAAAGGACTCACCGCTTTCAGGAGAGAAGGCCCTGTAGATCAGATAAAAACCTTTATGGGTCAAAGACTCATCCGAGTGAAAGTGCAGCAGGACGGGTGAAGAGTAGATCCTCTTTCTGCCGCTGTCCCCAATTGGGTTACAGAGTCTGTGGAAGCGTAAGAAAAACTTACACATGCACACAAATATGCCAGCGGTTCAGCAAAAACATCTGACATGATTCTCAAAGGACATATTATAAACCTAGTGCATGTAGAGCCACAGCTTAACATGCACTAGGTTTAACTCAGCTGTTTCCTAAAGTTTAACTCAGCTGTTTCCTAGTCATGAACATATGAATAACATGACACTCACTTTACGCCGCCTATTTCCAGCCAATCTTTTTCGCAGGTGCTTGAGGCCGGTGAATCCTGAATGTCTAGCATCACAATGGTCACGGAGAGAAGGTATCCCGGCAACGGAGCCTAAAAGAGAAACCAGACTCTCATCGGACGCACTCTTACACAAAGCAGCAGCCACCCTGTGCTCCTCGTCTCAAAGAGGGAGCATCCCAGGCCTCTGAATGGGGTTCACAGGGCACTGGGGAAGAGGCTCATGGGATACCTGGGAAAGCCTTTAGCCTTAGCTCACCCTGATTTTCCAGTTACAGTCCACATTTGGAGGGTAGTAGGCGGGGTAGTAAGGGGACGTCACCGTGCCGTTCCACGCAGTGAGGAAACCACCACACTCTACAGAAACAGTGACACAGAACCAAAGAATTTCTGATTCCTGAACAGAATAATGACTCAAATTATAGCATCTCATGCTGACTGCTAATTCACACACCGGTTTTGGGTATAGCTTGGAAATAAGCTTTGAAGATGGCTCCTTGCCTCTGACGACTGAAAGAAAATGTGACAAGCATGACGTTTCCAGAAGATGTCAGTTTCATTACAGGGGATGTTCCTGATATTGGCAGACCACACCATCTGGGAAGAAGAGAGATGTCGTTTGATGTTTAGCCAACTTTACTCTGACAATGACAGTTAAAAAAAAAAAAAAAAA